>NW_027185764.1:22941449-22982320 GCF_028583685.1 Petaurus breviceps papuanus
GATAGATAGATAGATAGATAGATAGATAGATAGATAGATAGATAGATAGATAGATAGATAGATAGATGACAGACAGATACAAACAGGCAGATGGATGGATGGATGGATGGATGGATGGATGGATGGATGGATGGATGGATGGACGGATGGAAAGATAGAGACAAGACAGACAGATAGACAGACAGACAGACAGATAGATAGATAGATATACACATAATGCGTGTTTGTAAAGTGCGTGTGACAGCATGGTGTAGTGAATAGAAAATGAATCTTAAAATTAGAATACTTACCTGGGTTCAAGCCCCACTTCTAACACATACTGATTGTGTGACCCTGAGTAAGTCATTTAACTTCTCAGTTCACTCCTCCTCCTAATACTTTAATCCCTTCCCCTTTCTCCCCAACTCTCTAAATTGTAGAGTAACTATCAATCTGTCATAGAAGGAGTTTCCCCATATCACTAAAATTACAGGTCTTTTCTGCAAATTTTACAAGATTAACTCAACTGGAAAAATTTGTTCTTGCCCATCTATGGGCCAATCAAAATTTACTCCTTTCGAACTCTCATAATTAGATTGTGTTCAACTGATGTCTCAGATGAATAAAACAAAGTTTAAAAGAAACCAAGATTAATCTTACAAAGAGAACATTCTGCCTATGTTTTTATGATGTTCAGACATTCCATTTGGATTGGCTTTGTGTTGTAAAACAGGACGTGAAAATAGTCCACGCTTCTTCCATGCAATATAATTTTAGCACCAAGGTAAATCAGAGTGAAATTTGTTGATGAGGGAGGAGCGCTTAAAAATGTCAACAGAGCCTGTGTATTGCACAGGGACTACTGTGAAATGTGTAGGTTTGCAACTATGTGCTCTGTTTATGTGGATGCCTGGCAGCATTCTTTAAAAAATTATCAACTGGTACATTTTTCTTTTAATTGTGAGAGCATCTGTTTCAGTGAATGTCCTCTTGGAAAACTTATCCTCACAAAGATGTGCAGATTTTTCTTTACCACATCATATATTTCTATAGCAATATCCCCCAGCAATTAACAGCTTTACATGTCACAGATCTACACTATAAATAAACTGAAACTCTGCACCAATAAAGAGAGAAATCCTGGAAGCTGGCGTGATTTTCTCACCTCCAAGCGAGATAAAAGTCTTATTAGACTGCCCCCAGATAGGTGCCAGAAGGAAAGAAGGAGACTGGAGGTCTGAAGGTGAGTTAAGACTTGTACCTGATGAATTCTCATTTGCTATCAGAGGGCATTCTTGCTGGCAAACAAGTAACATGGAAAAACAGAGTGAGGTTAAACTACCATCTTCCATCTCGCTCTAAGAAAAGACAAATACACAGCTCTGATCAAAAGGTGTGTCATCTAAAACTTTCTCCTTTTTTTTCTCAGCTAATATTCTCTTTGGCTTAAAAATAATTTTTCAGACCTAAGGGCTTTCTTCTCTGAAGTAGCAACACAACAGAATAGAATGCTTATTCTGTTCTCAAGAAGAAATGGAACATGCTGAGATCATCTGAATTTCATTCCTGACAAACATGGGACCTGGAGCCAGTCTCTTAGGTTTTGGCTTCTACAAGGCCTAACACAGAGATAAAAACTGAAAACTTAAGTCTGAGCACCGGATTCCAGCATTATGTAACCAAATAATCTAGATGTTTGGTTTTCTTTTTTAAATCAGAATGTCTAGGCAGGTATATCTGTAAATGCCCCAAATCTAAACCATTGACTTCAAGGCCAGTTCAAGTATAAGATTAGAGCAAAATGAAGTGGTCATAGACCATCTACCAGGTAACAAAAAGAAACTTATTTAGACATAGCAAGGAGGGGAAGGGAGGAGGAAGGAAACAAACCTTTATTAAGCACTTACTATAATCTCTTGTGGCATTTTAAAAGGTTCTAGAGACACAATTTCTAGGTAATTTAGTTATTATTTAAAACGTCAGTATTTTAAGAAAAGGATGGTTATTTGACCATCTCTCTCTCTCTTAGACCAAAGACCATCATGGTGGTGGGCTCACAGCTTGGCTTCTATGCCCATTGGAAGAGGGGTGTTCCCAAGGGTGGTGATCAACTCTGATTGGTTAACAATTAATGAGGGAATGAATATTACAATGAGGGGTGGACCTGAACTTTGATTATGTCATTTACTTCTTTTTTTGTTTGTTTGGGTTTTTTTAGGGCAATTGGAGTTAAGTGACTTACCCAAGGTCACACAGCTAGTAAGTTTAGTTAAGTGTCTGAGGCTGAATTTGAACTCAGGTCCTCCTGACTCCAGGGTTGGTACTTTATCCACTGTGCCACCTAGCCACCCCTGTCATTTACTTCTAAGTTAGCCCTAGCCTGGGATAATCTATTCAAAGAATTTATTCCCAACCAATCCCTCTACCACTCTCCCCCCACCCCTAGTCTACCCCACCTGGGTGGGGTCTGAATAGAAGGGAAAGTTAGCTCAAACTTCAGAGACTGAAGTCTCAAAATGAGAATAAAAGAAAAAGGGGGAAATCTGAATCTCCCCAAATCATTGGTTATTAATAATCATTTCTCTCACTCTTTACAAATATTATCTCATAGCATAGAAAGTACATTAAGCAAGGATAAAACATTGGTTAAAAGAGATGGGGTCCCTCTAAATCCCAGACAGAAACTCTTCTGATTATTTGTGTGACAACTCCCATAGTAGTGAGACATCCACCAAGTCTGAGGGACACTGATTTCTCAAGAAACAGTATCTTCTAAGTGTTTAGATAACCAGATTTAAGTGTTACCATCCTTGGGACATCTTCCTTGACTTTTAGAAGGGGAAAAAAAGCCTAGACCTACATGTTGGAGACCCCAGTCAGTATTACTCCTACCATGCCCTCTAAATCTATTGAAACTGCAAGATGCATGGTGCTGGCTCAATTAACTTCTTCATAGAACACAGATTGTGGGATATCCACTAATCTTAAACTGAATGCAAATTGACTAGATTAAACAAAGAGTTTATCCGTTTTGTTGTGGAAAAAGATGCTTTGAAAATTTTGAAGGAATGATAAAAACTAACTCAAGAAGTTGTTTTGATTTGTTTGTTATTTTTTTATTTGGGGGTTATTTGTTTTCTCTGGTATAAAAAATGGAATGTTCAACCAATGAAATAACCTTGAAACCTCAAGCACTGTCTTCATGGCCTGTAAGAAGCCATTAACATATATTTCAAATTCCTATTTATCAATATAGGAACTTTACAACTTACTCTAAAAATAAGATAGAACTCAAGAAACTTAATCATTGAGCTCAGGCTATAGACATTTAGACCGTAACTCAACCAAAAAGAATGCAAATTTTTTTTAAATAACAGATCCTTTTATGCAAGGCAAAGATGGCTTTAATGAATGTCTTTAATGAATTGCGTTACTTGAGGCAGGAGGGGTATACTTTGAAGACTACCCTCATTTGGATGTGATAGCCCTTCAGTTCTGCATACCAATCACTGCTCACATCTCCACACTCTTCACGCTGGCCTCAGATTCATGTAAGCAGTGTTCCATGTTACCGGCCTATCGTACTTTCTGAGATTTATAAAGCTGATTTGGGTCTTGGGTAAAGTCCCTGCCCTTTATTGCAGTGATTTCTTTCTTCTATTATTAAAGAAACTGACAGTCTATATTTGTTTCTCCTTCCTTGCTTCTAGGGACATTTGCCCACTATATGTGTATCATTTACTGTATCTTTTGCGATGCTCAATTGCTCTATCCATTTTGGTCCTGGGAACCAGCCAGTTTGCTTCCAATTTATCTGAACCAAGAGCATGTGATCTTATGCCCCTGGTCTAAAAGAAATCAGGCAGTGGCTTGGAAAATTTAATTCGCTCTATTTCTCTTTTGTGTTGGAACCGTGTGCTTTTGGGAAGCTCAGAAGTGCTGACTAGGAGTCAAGGAGATCCAAGAATCTAGTGTTATTTTCCCCAAGATGTCTTTTTCTTTCCCCTTTATTGATTGTTCCTGTGACCCATAAAAAGGGCGGGTAGAGAATAAACATATGGCTGTGGGGGTGTATTTGTTTTATTGTTCAGATAGTCTGAAGCACAAGTGGACAAGCCAACAGCAAACTTGAAGTTAATAGCTTCTAAAAATCTTAACTCAGAAGCACAGTAAAGTTGCTTGGAGAGTGGGAGAGGGAGTCCTGAAAAGAGACAGAAGTGTGGTTTGATAGAAAGAAAGCTGAATCTGGGGTGAGGTGATCTGGTTTCAAGTCAGCTTCACTGGTGTGACAATGACAAAATAACTGGGGCCTCAGTTTCCTCATCTGTAAAATGAATGTGATACTGGAGCTACCTGCCTCCTAGAACTGTCATAAGGAAAGTGGTTTGTGAACCTTTTAAAAGGAGCATTCTATAAATGATTTAAAGAAACACTGAGTCAGGAGACATGACTGTAGGGATAATGGAATATAGGAAATTCCCCATCCATTAATAGGCCTATATGACCACGTGTTCCCTTTTTTCTTTGGAACAGGGGCTGTGTTCCCAGATCTAAAGGTATGCAAGTATTTCGATCATGGATGGCTTGCTTCTTTGAGCTCCAGCAAAGCTGGGACCCGTCCAGAATCACATAGAGCCCATATATTGCCTTGGGGGAGGAGCTTGCTTAGGGGAAAGCTTGCTTAAGGAGAGGCTTGCTTACAGGAAAGCTATCACACCTTTTGGTACTGAGTCAATTAGGCCCAGAGTCACCTGGGTTGTGATGCCTTCTGGCTCTAAGCCGATTAGTTGAAAACTATACCTACTGGGAGGCTGGTATTTTACTTTGGGGCTCACTCATGGGAAGAATGTTTCTTTGTGATTTCGCCAGACAAGACTCTGGGTAGTCGTTGTTAAGGAACACCCCCCCACCCCCTCCACCCCCTGGCTTTGTGAACCCAGATGCTGATGCTCCCTAGACCAGTTGGAACCCTGTCTATTGGATTCTTTCTATTTATCTGTCTGCAGATAATTAAATTAGTCAATTTATTTCTTTATCATAAATTAATATAATTATAAAAGTATAAATAAAATATGAATAAAATAAAAACATAAATAAATTTAATTAATTAATCTAACTTAATTAAAGTTAGATTGCTGACCCCTTTGAAGCTGTCTTTCCTTTAGAAAAGCAAATCAGAATCTGCGCTAGCAGCCCTCCTGTGTGCTGGTGTTATTGGTCTTACCTCCACAGCAGCTGCAAGTATCATAAAAAGATACAAATGAGTTCAAATCCTGTCTCAGGCACAGTACCTGTGTGAACTTAGGCAGGTTTCTCATATGTAAAGTTGATTATTTGGACCAACTTTAAATCTACAATTCTATGAGAGAACCTCTGGCTCTCCAGTACCTAAAAAAGAGCCCAGTATTTCCCTCTCCTTCCTTAGTCATCTCTTTTAGCCATCTCTGGACCCTCTGGGTTAAAGCTCTGACACATACTGACTGTATGACCCTGGGTATATCACTGAAAAACATGAGTTCCCCCAGGCAGCTCTCTCATACTATAAATGCCAGAATAACTGATGATTTACTTTGGTACAAGAAGTTTCCTTACCTGGAAGCTGCCTACACAGATGGATTCGTAGATCCAGACCAAGAAAGCAAAATGTGCCAGACATTGGACCAGGCCTTAGAGAAACAAAGCACTTGAGGAACTTACTTTTCATTCTTCTGGACCTGGTACATAGTAGGCCAATGCCTGTTGACTGTACATACACACACAGATAAATATATATATTTGTTTGTGTATATGTATATTATATATGTGTATATCTGTATATAGTAATTCACCTTAGTGTGAATTACTTTAATCATATTATATTTACATATATATAGACACACACACATATATATATACTCTCATTTATATGCATATATGTAATATGACTATTAACTAAATATATATGTATATATACACGTGTATGTGTGTGTGAACAATCATTTTTTGGAAAATGTTTGGGGAAAAAATGTCCTTTACTATATACAGAGGTTCCAAAACTTTTTGGCCTACTTCCCCCTTTAAAAAAAAATTTACTTAGTATCCCTCCCAAAATGTACTTTCTTTAACCTTTTAACTTTTTTTGAACTTTGTTCACTTCCAAAAAATACAAAATATATTTTTAAAAAGACACATCTTAAATTTCATAATTCATTGTATATTTGTGGGGGTTTTCCTGCATTGAAATTTTGATGATGCGATATGGCATCATGTAACTATAGTAGTATCATATTGTACACAAGTACACATGTACATACTCCTGCCAATGTATGCTGGACTTCCTAACAATGTGCTACGGGCTCACTCACCAACACTTGCTTGTTAAGACCTGTCAGCAAACTTGACCATTGATAGAGTATAACTTGCATTTTGTGTGTTTATTTGGGAAATAGTGTAATCACTATAACTTTAACTCTATTATACAACAGATGAAACATGTGCGAATGGTTTTTCAAATTTTCTTATCTTTTCTTCTTTCCTTATACTTCCACTGCCCACTTATTTTTATTCAACACCCCCCAGGTATACCCTAGGCTACTGCCACCCCTACCACCACCACCCTCCATCGTTCCAGTGCCCCCAAGGGCGCAGGATCATCCACTTTGGGCATCTATTCCTATATAGCTCTCTAGATTCATGAAATCAAAGGCCTGATGAGGCACAAAGAGAGAACTGAGGATGACTCCAAAGTTTCTAACTTGGAAAGGTACCCTGGACAAAAACAGAGTATTTGGGAAGTGGTGTGTTTCAGGGGGAAGATAATAAGTTCTGTTTTGGATATGATGAGTTTAAGATGTCTATGGGTCACTTGATGTGCAGCACACCTTCATGGCTACTTCCCACCTCCTCTCTTTGGTTTACAGGCCCAGGAAAGTCACTCCTTCATGTGCTTAAGTGTCCTGGGGGTGACTCATCCTACTGATCCTCACAAGCCCTCACCATCGTGCTTTCTATTTAACAATCACCCAGTAGACTTAATTAGCACCTAGCAAAGGCATTATAAGAACAGCAGTTATAAAATACTTCACCCAGTCTTAGAGCTCACTCTCCCACAAATACCCAAGAATTCACATGAAGAGTGGTCTCCAACTTAGAGCACAATGGTATCGAGGTGCACATGGAGCGAAGACAACTCACAGTCACTGGTGCTGCCAGGCCTGGAAGTGTTTTCTCCTTTTGGGCACGCTGAGTCTTCTCTACTCTACAGTTAAGGACAAGGACTCTTCTCTACTTAACTCGCCATTGCCAAGGGTCATATTCTTCCAAGTCTTCACCTTCTTCTGGAGGCTCTCTCTTTATCTGTCTGCATGCTGAGGACAATGTCTCTTATCAGGCTAATAGCTTCCCTACCAAGCCATGTGGTACATGTGGAGGGGGGAGGAGAAATAAATCCCCCACACACCCATTTCCCTGCAGGGGTCGCTTCCATAAGCAGCTCTTATAATCTCTCCTACTCCCAGATTTTGGACTGGGTGTATGCTGGGTGTCTGCTTTGAGCTCTTAGGTCTTATCTATTTTAAAGTCCCCTTCTTGACTTAATCAGAAAGGTGTTCAGACTTGATAAAGAAATCACAACTTAGACACAACTTTAACAGTTAGTTTAACACCTCATTAACACTTTATGATTATATTCTGGTTCCTCTATAATTAGATCAGCTAAGTTGTGGGGTGCATGCATGTATGGGTGAGTGTGTGTGTGTGAGTATAGTGGGGAGAGTCACCTACCCCCTCCCTTACAAGTAAGCAAATCCAGCAAGGAGCCAAAGATAGGAGACTGGAACTCAGGAGAAAGATGAGGGTTGGATATACAGATGTGGTAGTTAGTTGAATAAAGCTGATCCATGGGAGCTGATGAAATCATTGTATAATCATGGCTCATAATGACTTAATACCTACTTCCCCAACCTCCAGAGTATATATTTGTTTTCCAGCAGGGGCATTTGATGCCATAATAATTAAATATAACAAGTGCTTAATAAATAATGGTTGAATGAATGGTTCAAAGGAGTGAGAAATTTGGGTATTGCATATATATAAATAATAAAAAATCAGATAGGATGCAGAGACATTTTTATTTTAGCTTTGGAATCCAAATTTTGTCTATGCTGTAGTCAGGGATGAAAATTTGATTTCTAGTCTTAATAAAATGTTATCTGGTGCAACAGAAGCCACTGAGCAAGCAGCCCTTTGTCCCAGCATTTGTGAAGCCAGATTGGAATTTACATATGAAGTATTGAAGACTCACAAAGGAGGGCAGTCTTAGGTCTGCATTAATAATAGATGAGACCCTGGATACACTGCACAGAAACCCCAGGCTGCACAAAACTGCTTCCTCCCTCCCTCCCTTTCCCCCTCCCATACAGCAGCCATAACCAGAGTATTGGTGAGCGAAGGGAAAATAGCAACAATCCTCTGAGAAAAGAAGGACTGCATGGAGGAAGAAATAGAACTGAGGAAAGATTTTAGCCAAGTGCAGCTTGCTCATAAAAAAGGATACTGATGGGAATGTCCATCACCCATCCTACTGGCAATGAGCTTTCCACGGGAGGAAGCTGGGTTAAAGACAAGGGCCCAAAACCTGATGCTTTCCTAAATTCCATTCCTGGCATTATCAATGGCTTCCTGCCCAGGACGTAGCTCTGCTGAGGCCTCTGAACTTGCCTGTCTGGGAAACAGAGAAGATGCAGCCTCTTCTTCAGAGAACAACTGAGTGAATGAACAGCATCTCCTAAAACACATAAATAAATAAATAAATGAAAAGTAAGTAAATAAATGAATGAATAAATAAATAAATAAATAATTTAAAAAGGAGAGCTCTTGAGAGTGCCATCCACTTTGGAGCATAGATTTAGAGCTGAAAGGAACCTTAGTGGTCATCTAATCCAAAACCCTCATTTTACAAATGAGGAAAACCAAGAGAGAGGCTAAATGCACTGAGTCATACAGGTAATAATGTTGTTTTCAGTCGTGTTCAATTCTTCACGACCCCATTTGGGATTTTCTTGGCAAAGACACTGGTTTGCCATTTCCTTCTCAGGTTCATTTTACAGATGAGGAAACTGAGGCAAACAGCATGAAGTGACTTGCCCAGGGTCACACAGCCAGATTTGAATTCAGGAAGATAAGACTTCCTGATTCCAGGCCTGGATACCTAGCTGCCTTTGCAGAGGCAGAGCTAAAATTTTAACTCATACCCTTTGGCTCCAAAATTGTCACTGTTTCCATTGAATTATATTGCTTCCCATTCTGGAGTAGAAGGATTGGCCAACAGGAAATCTATGAGGGAGGCAGTTTGTGTTGTAAGTAGCCACAACTCATATTTGTATAGTTGTTTATGGTTTTGAGAGTACTTTCACATACATTATGGTAGATGACCCTTACAGTAAGACTGTGGGATAAGCAAAACAGGTATTGCTATCGCCATTTTACAGAAGAAACCTCAGAAAGGTTAAGTAATTTATACTCAAGGTCACACAGTTGAGATATAATGAAGCTGGGCTTGGAATTAAGGTCATTGGATTTAGGAACCAAAACTCTTTTCATTGCATTCTGCTGCCCTCTTACCTTCACCACCTCCTAGGACACCAGTGCCTTACTGCCCCCTTGCTATAATAAGGCATTCCTTTGCCCTCACTTCTTCCTGAATAGAATTTCATTAACCTAACCTCTTGAACCCACAAAGTCCATTCTGAGAATAGATAATAGGATTACTTATTCTGAGTAGCATCTCCTCAGGATCCAGCTAACAGATTTTTCAAGAGTAGGCTGGTAAATGTTTAACAATCAGCTATATGGAAAAAAAATGAACGCACAACACACTTTTAAGGTTAACTGGCATTACTAACATTTTCTCCATCACTTTCCTAAGTCTAGATAATCAACAAGACAATAAAGTAAGCCCTGATTTGTAACACTTGGCAATTTCTGAGGTGTAAATCATCACACTGAAAATTTAACAATCACCTCTCTGGAGCCTGTACAAGCTGATTTAAGCACAACACTGAATTTAATCTAAAAAAAATAAACCAACAACTTCCTTTCCAATTCCACTATAAACCACCCCAATTTCAATCTTCATCACCTGTCCTCTGAATGTTTATCATAACCTATCATATCTCTCCTCTATAATCCATCCTTCAAACAAAAACTAAAGTATTTTTTTTCCTGAGACTGGGTCTCCCCGTCTCTCCCAGGCTGGAAGTACAAGGATCACTCTTCGCAATCCAATCCCACCACTAATCATCTCAGGAGTTTTGACCTGTGGCTACTTGCCCCTCCCTAAACAATTCTAGGGGCCCACCACATTGATGCCAAGCTTAGTGTGAACACTTGATCAGCATATCCCCATGTAGTCCAGAACTCCCAAACTCAAGAGAACCAGGAGTCAGCTTCCCCAGACAGCCTTAAAGTTTACAGGTATGGGCTACCACAGGGGCCAAGGTAATCTCAAATGCACAGTTCTAAACTTGGCACCTTCCCAGTTCAAAAATGTTCAGTGACTGTCCACTGTCAGCCAAAATAATTTTTTTTAAAGTAGAGACTCCTTGTTCTGCCACTTAAGGCCCTAAATTATGGAATCTAGCTGCAACACACCTTCCTAGCCTGATTTTTCACAGTTCCACTTTCTAAGTTCCCAGTATAAACTATACAATTCACTATTCTGTCTTCTATTGTTCTCTTCCACTTCTGCTCCTTTGCTAACACTAGCCCCCAGGACTGAAATAGACCCCCCCCCACCATGAACTCAATCTTTTGTGATCCATCTCTCTGTTCAAGGGTCCACTTGGGGCTACCTTTAGTCTGCAAAGCCTTCTGTAATGAGCCCAACTGCAAGCAACCTACACTTCTCATCTTCTCATAGCACTTTGTCTCAGCCTCTCCTTTGTCATTAGAACATTCTGACTCATGTGGCAGTTGTTTGTGAATAATTTTTAACCTCTCCTATTAGATTGTAAGTTCTTTATGTCGTTTTTGTATCCCTAGCTGTTCAAGAGAGCATCTTAGCGTAGGTACCAAATCAATGTTTGTTGGAATTTAAACTAATTCTTGCTAGTACATTAGCTTCTAACTAATATATTGCTGCTTCCCCAGAGAAGGAGTATAAAAATGTGCCTCCTTCTCTTCCTTGCAAAGATTAGGATTATGAATGTAGAGTACTATCAATATACACTGTTGAATTTGGTTGATGTCAGAGAAATGGAGGGGTCACACAAACACATGCACACAAATACACAAAAACTCATACATGAGAAATTTTAAAAAGAAAAAGTTTTCTACAGGTAATTATGAAAATGCAGAAGATAAAACAAGGTCACAGAAAAAAAGAACACTGGCATGGTCTCAGCCCTGACATTAATTTACCACATAAGTAAGCAACCTTCTATGTCTTTCTAAAAGGATGGAATTGGACAAGGAAGCTGAAAAACTTCTACATTCACACCAAATTTAGAAATGTCCAGTGGGAAAGGTAAATTCAGCTGGGATTCTCACTCATGTAAAGATAGCAGGGTTGAAAGAAAATAAATAAAGAGACCTATTTTTCTTGGATGAGGAGGGATTAGGGGCTAGGGAATGGGACTAGACCAGTGATTTATTAGTACAAGAAACTATCTAGTGAGGAAAAGTCCCCCCATTAATATGTTCTCTGGGATTTATAGCCTTAGTGGGGCAAGAGGTGCCTAGGAAAAGGGTACTTTCTTGTGCATGGTCACTAAAAGAGAGCTGCAGTGTCATGCCAAAGGCAAATTTCAAAGAGCAAAAGGTCCAAGATGTTTCTTGACTCTGGGTGCTACAAAGGACAGAATGGACAATCACGTGAGAATGTGTTTTACCCAACAGAAGAGTTTGTAGCCTCAGGTTTAACAATTTGGGTTGTCTCCTTTTTTAATATATACAGACTGACATAAATCCTCTATATATAAATCAGAAAATGAATGGTTCAAGGGGGTGTTCCCTTGATCACAGCAGCAATAATTTATTCATGGTCCCATGCCACTCACACTTCCATTTCTACTCTAGAGATCCTAACTAAAAGTTTGGGCTTTCCCTTCCTCTACTTCAGTGCCTTCTTCCCCTCTTGACCTTGCCTTCTTTGCTCCATACTTTGCCACCTCCTTGCTTTGACTCTCTGTTGCATCCACTACCCATTGAACAATAGCTGGCTGACCAAGAGGATGGTGTGGAACCGAGGGTAAACAAAGATAATCACAGAATTAGAAAGGACCTGAGAAGTCTTCCTATCCCAGAACCAGAAACCCGGAAAAAGGAAGTGATTTGCCCAAGTGAGCCAGTGACAGACCTAGTAGTAAGATGATAGGATCACAGATGCAGAGCTGAAAGGGACTTTAGGAGATCATCTAGCCCAACATTCTCATTTAACAGATAAGGAAACTGAGGCCAAGAGCCAGGACTTGGAGTCAGGAAGATAAGAATTCAAACCCTGCCTCAGACATTTACCAGTTAATTACAGTGTCTGGTACATAGTTAACACTTAATAGGTGCTGGTTGATTAACTGGTCAAGTATTTCTCCACCTCTTCTGCTACACTCCTTCTCCACCTGGTTGTCGTTGTTCAGCTGTTTTTCAGTTGTGTCCACTTCTTCATGAGCCCATTTGGGATTTTCTTGGCAAATTTAGTTGGAGTGGTTTGTCATTTTCTTCTCCAGCTCATTTTGCAGATGAGGAAACTGAGGCAGAGTTAAGTGACTTGCCCAGGGTCACACAGCTAGTAAGTGTCTGAGGCCAGATTTGAATTCAGGAAAATGAGCCTTCCTAACTCCAGGACAGTGCTCCATCCACAGTGTCACCTTCAACTGATTAGAGACCAATAAATATTTATTGGCTAGATGACAGATTATAGAGTATGAGTCTTTATGGCTCAGGTAGGCTGTGAGAAGTAAGTACAAATGTCAAGGGATTCTGGAAAGGAAGCAACATTGGCTGTAAGGTAGAAGCTAAGAGACAAAGGATGAAGCTAAAGAACAAAAAACAGCACTCTAAGTAAGACAAGATTCATTCTCATAGGGCCAGTAGAAAAAGTAAGGAGAGGGAGGAGAAAAGTATGGGCAGTGGTACCATTTCTGCTGTCTTAAAGGTCATTCATTCAACAACCCCTCCGGCTGATACTCTCCCCTAGACATCACAAAACACCACAGTTTTCACAGTACAGAGAAAATATGTCATGAGAGATCAGCAGTTTAGATTGCCCAGACAGTCATCACACCATTTTATTCAAATTGGCTATTTTCAATGGTGTACACACATACCTAAGTCTCCTTTAAAGACAATGAATGAAATTATTAAATAGTGATTTGATTACAAGGTCTTGATAGTTTTCTTTCTGTCTTCCAACTTATGGCTTTTATTAGTAGCAGAGGAAACAAACCTTCAGAGTATGATACCTTGGAAGTGTGTTGGATTTAAAGTCAAAGGAACTGTTTCGAAACCCAGCTCTGCCACTTACTAGCTGTATGATCTTGGGCAAGTCTGAGCCTCAGTTTACTCTCCTGTAAAATAAGGGATTTGGACTCAAGGTCCCTTCCAGCTCTAAATCTATATTCCTATGACTTGTAAAAACAATAATAGCAATAATACTAAGTACAGTACTTTTAACTTTTTTTTCCCCAAAATATTTTTGATCCATTATCTCCTTTGATCCCTGTGAGATATATGAGACCAAAATTATTCTCCTTACTTGAGAGATAAGGAAGTCAGAAGGGGAGGGCTATTCAAAAATAGATAGGTTAACCCTCTCTGAAAGATCTGTGGAAAGTGCTTAATAGAGATTTGGTAAGGAAGGGTGGGAGAGAGAAAGGCACTGTCTTTCAAGTACAGCTCATACATCCTTTGTCTCAAAAGAAGTCAGTCTCCTTTGACAGTAAATTATTTTTTCTTCCCTAAGAACCAAGGGGGTTTTCTTCAAAGGACAAACAGAAAAGTCTGGGACTCAATCTTCTGCTTTACAAGGACATAAATTCTCCTTGCTAGTTTTCTTTTCCTCCTCCCCCTGAGTTGCAGAGTATTCTTGGCCATTTATTATTCATCATTATTACGATGGCACATCCAGCCAACTAATCCAACATCTTGCAGTGACATCAATTTTTTTTTTCTTAAATGCACAGCATGTTGGAATTTCTTTTGACAAACCCAAATGCTCTGGCGGTCTCCATACCAACATTATATTTCCCCAAACATGCATTATCTGTTTTAAACTTTAATGGAGACCACAGAAGAGATCTTTTCAGAAATAATCAAAGTCTCAATATATCACTGATCATTTAGCACTTTGCAGGATAAATGAGGATGTAAATGAAACTGTCTGCTCTTTCTGCATCATAAGGGGAAATACAAGAAGTCTGATTTGAAGACTCTAGTGATTTTCCTCTGGGACAGCAAGGGAGAAAAACTTCCTTCTGCTCTGGCCCCGTTTCACAGAGATAGCCTGACTCACAGCCGCCCTGAGGGAACCCTTCAGTGACCCAGGAAGTTGCAGTTCCCAGCAGCCCTTTCAAAACACTGACCTTTTTTAAGCACATAAAAAGGCTGACTCCCAGGGGCAAGTCAAGGAGGGCCCTCAGCAAAATGAAAAAGTAGATTAAAAGTTCCTTTGGGAACCCAATCACCTATTGTATCCTCTCCTTATTCGCCTCCCTTCCCCTACCGTCAGCACTCAGATCCCGCTACTGCCCCCTTGGTGCCCAGGGCTCCTCGTTTCTGCAATGGGGAGCAATGCCCTGTACTCTGAGCCTTTGTCACTTTCTCCATTACCAGCATCAAAACTTACTTGTCCTGTGTCTTCTTCAGGACTCTGCTCTCTCTTAGCTAATCTTGATTTGTGGTCAACCATGAGTATTTATTAAGCACTTACAACATGGTCCCTGCTTCAAGGAGTATACATTCCAATGGGGAAGACTATATGTGTGTGTGTGTGTGTATTTTATGTAATTGTATTGGTCAACATTTGTCTACAATTGCTATTTTAGCTACCTGGTCACCATGTTTGTTTTCTGTGCCATGGGCTTAATCACTGGGAGTCTACAGAACATGGCTGTACTTATTTAAAGCAAGGTTATCATATTTTCTCATGAGAAAAAATTTGTAATACAGAATTCCAGAAAAATAAATATAAGAATGTTGTACAGTAAATTCTCAATTAAATTTTCCAAAGGCATGTTGTCAACTGCAATGAGAAGGAGAGCCTTCCTGGGCCCCGAGAGTCACATGGAGCTACAGGGGAAGCAACAAGGAAATAATCATATATATACATATATATACACACGTGTATATACATATACATATGTATACATGTCTGTATACATATATACACATATAGATGGAAAATTGATCAAATTATGTAAAGGTTGTAATGAATGATAAGGATAGGGGCTGGATCTTTGATTTCATTAGTATATGGAACTCCAGGCTAAGGAAATTCCCTCTTTCAATGCAGGGGAACCACAACTTCCAAATTCAATTAAATTCAATTCGGTAAAGATTTATTAAGCACCTACCATGTGCCTGGAAGGGCAGCTAGATGGCTCAGTGGATAAAGCACTGGGCCTGGAGTCATGAACAACTAAGTTCAAATCTGGCCTCACATACTAGCTATGTGACCCTGGCCAAGTTATTTAACCTCTGTTTGCCTTTTTCCACTGAAGAAGAAATGGCAAACCACTCCAATATCTTTGCCAAGAAAACCACATGAATAGTATGGTTCCTGGGGTCAGGAATGGTTAGACATGACTGATAACTGAACAACAGCATGTTCGAGGTATTGTGCTAAGTGCTAGGTTCAGTGACTTGACCAGGGTCACACAGTTACAACGTGTTAGAGATAGGATAGGAAGATTTATAGTCACTCTATCTGAGTGAAATTTAATTGAAAGAAACCTCAGAGGTCACTGAGTCCAACATCATTCACCTTACAGATGAAGAAACTAAGTCCCAGAGAGATGAAATTAAGTGTCCAGAGTGACACAATTGATATGGCTAAGACAGGATTCAAACTTAAGTCTTCCAGAATCCAACTCCAGCCAGCTAGCCATTATATGGCACTGTCTCTTCAACAGGGTCCTGCTCCTTTGAAAACATTTGTGAAGTCAGAGATCAGACAGAAGTGGAAAAGAAGAATTAGCTTTAATAAAAGGAGGTCCCTAGTCTGACCCACAAAAGAAGGATTTTTTAACTTGGGGTTCGTGAATTTTTTTATTTTTATAACTCTTTCAATATAATTGATTTCCTAGTATTGCCTAGGTATTTTATTTTATGCACTTATAAACATTCTTTTGAAAGAGGATGAATAGGCTTCACTTGACTTCCAAAATCAATTCAAAAAAAAAAATTAAGAATCCCTACTCTAGAGCTAAAATTTTGGAAGAATTATATCTTCTTGGGTCCTCTTCTATAGTGGTCAAGACTCTGCCCAAACACAGAGAAAGGTCTGCCTTAGCAGAGGGTTCCGGTCTTGCTTGAAAGCAGGGCCTGATACTGCCAGAGGCCAGAAAAAAAATCACTACAATAAGAAGGAAGCCTTCCTGGGCCCTAAGGGTCACATGGAACTACAGGGGAAGCGACAAGGAAATAATCAATACTGGCAACATAAGCTGGAGTATCAGAGGAAAGAGCCTGACTGTGATAAAAAGGTCTTGTTCAAATTTGTGGTATATGATTATGATGGAATATTATTGTGCTACAAGAAATGACAAGCAGAATGGTTTCAGAAAAACCTGGAAAGATTTCCATGATCTTGTGCAAAGTAATCTGACCAGAACCAAAACGTTGTACTCAATAAGAGCAATATTGTATGATGAGGAACGGTGAATGATTTAGCTATTCTCAGCAACATAATGATCCAATATAATCCCAAAGGATTTATAATGAAGCATACTGTCTTCTTCCAAAGAAAGAATTGATGGTGTCTGAATAAAGTCCGAAGCATACTATTCTTCCTTCCTTCCTTCCTTTCTTCCTTCCTTCCTTCTTTCCTTCCTTCCTTCCTTCCTTCCTTCCTTCCTTCCTTCCCTCCTTCCTTCCTTTCTTTTTTTCTTTCTTCCTTCCTTTCTTTTTCTTTCTTTCTTTTTTCTTCCTTGCCTTCTTTCTTTCTTTCTTTCTTTCTTTCTTTCTTTCTTTCTTTCTTTCCTTCCTTCTCTTTCAATTCTTATACAAAACTACTAATATGGAAGTGTTTTACATGATTGTACATGTATCACCTATATCAGATTGTTTACTGTCTCAGGGAAGGGGGAGGTGGGAAGAGGGATAGAATTTGGAACACAAAATGTTTAAAATGTTTGAAAATTGTTTTAACATGTAATTGGGGAAAAAAATAAAATATTTTTAAAAAGAAAAAAGGTCTTGCTCACAAGGCTGTGAGCAAATCCAGGCTGTGCCACATACTCCTGGGTAAGTCTTTTAATCTCTTCAAGTCTATAAAATGGGAGGGATGGAACAGACTCCATGGCCTCTAAGACCTCTTCCACATCTATATGTCCCTAACTGGAGATGTGAGTGAATATTTATATAGAGAAGCACTATTGTGCTGTGTTAAAGACTTGGGATCAGGCCCTTAGACACTTAATAGATATATGTTGGTAAGTCGCTTAAAGCTTTTTGAGACTCATTTTTCTTCAACTATAAAATGATATGATAAAAATAGCGTCTATTTAATATGGAGGTGGGGGAGCAGCTAGCTGGTGCAGTGTCTAGAGCACCAAGCCTGGAGTTAGCAAGATTCATGTTCATGAGTTCAAATATGGCTTCAGATACTTGCTAGGTATAAGACCCTGGGCAAGTCATTAACCCTGTTTGCCTCAGTTTCCTCATCTGGAAAATGAACTGAATAAGGAAATGGCAAACCACTCCAGGATCTTTGCCAAGAAAACCCCAAATGGGTTCACAAAGAGTCTGACATCTGAACAACAATCTAATGGGGGAGGGGAGATATACTATGAAGATCAAGTTACCTTTTATATACATATAATATATGTAAATTTCTATATAAATGTAAGCTATTTATTATCTTTACAAATCCTTAGGTCAGGGTTCTTTAATGGAGAATGTCTTTTCTCAGTAGCTTCTTTTAAGTTTCATTTTCCTTTCTTTGTTCTTTCAGTACTGTTTTCCCTGTTTGACTTTGTGAATGTTTGCTTCCAAAGGGAACTGGTGTCAGAATACTGGGCTCTGATGAGCTGAGTGATTTTCCCAGACATAAACTACAGAAGCAAGAAATCCCCCCAAGAGTGGTTCTATACTATATGTTGATACTCCCTGACATAAATTCTACATAACATTCATTATTTTACAAATACGGGTTGTTTCTAATCCCCCAAATTCCTACCTTATTCACAAGACTTGACTCCAAAGACTTTTGCTTTTTTTTTTTTCAAAAAATCAAATCTTCCCTCAAAAAATGACTATTTGACACCACTGAAGTATTGAAAAGAATGTGCCACTGTCACCAAATGCACTGACATTTTAGGCAAAAATAGCATCATTTGGAATAAATCTATGACTACTAAGATAATGACATTGTCCTGATTGACGAGTGCTTCCATGGCCATAGCCATTGTCTTGATTGCTTCCCTGACGCACCACGAAGCCTTTCCTGGACACCTTTGCACAACCTCTCTCCCACTCTCCAGTTTGGAAATCATAATCATAATCAGGTTAAGATTATACTCCTGCCCTGTGGCTCCCCTCCATACCCTACCTGGGACACTACAAACCAAAATACCTCTCCTTGGTCGCCATCCTCTTATATGTTAAGTCACATTTATTAAGCACTTATTATGTGCTAGACACTAGAAAGTGAGGGAAATACAAATACAAGCAGGGAGAGAGTACTTGCCCGCAGGAAGCTTACATTCTAATGGGAGAAGACAACATATAAAAGGCAGCTGAGATGGTGGTGGGGAAGATATCCTATTAAAAAAAAAGTCTGGGACAGTCAGAATTTCAGCCTGGAGAAGGATGAAGACATGGATAGCATGGGACACCTTTTCAAAATGGGGGTTCTAGAAGGAACAAGTCAATCAGAGGCAGGAACCTCCAGGGTAGAGGGTACTTACAATGTGTGAAGTCCAATGTGTGAACTTCGGTGGGTAGAGAGGTTTCTAGGAAAATGTTGAAAAACTTAGGGGAGGAGAGTCAGCAGTATAGCCTGGAAAGGAATACACTGTTTCCCCCTTTTAGAATTTTAGTCTTTTTGTCTTTATTTAGCTTTATAAATTCTGTTCTGTTTGTTTTAAAAAAAAAATCTGTTATGTTACTTTTGTAGTCATACTAAGTAAGTCAGTTTAGAAATTCAATTCAAAACATTTCTTGAAATCCTACAATGTGTTAAGTGCTAAAAGAGATATAAAATGAATATGTAGTCTCATACCTCAAGAAGCTTATGGGCTATTAAGAGAGATAGGACATATGGACAAGTAAATATAACACAAAGTTAAATAGGAACAGACAAATGATATACCATGAAATTCAGAGGACCATAGAATCACTGGAAAAGACTTTCACATAGATATCCCCTAACCCAAGGGTTCTTCATCTTATTTGTGTCATAGACCTTTTGACAAGCCAATGAAACCCATGGATCCCTTCTCAGAAGAATGTTTTTAAATGAATGAAATAAAATGCATAGGATAACAAAAGAAAACAATTCTATGGAAATACAGCTATTAACATATTAAACATATTAAAATTAAGCTACTAAATACATTAAAATATGCTTTAAGAATGAGTTCATAGGTTAAGAACCCCAGGTTAAGAATCCTTGGTCTAATCTAACTCACTCCTTCCACAGATGAGGAAATTGAGACTAGAAAAGTTAAGTGACTTGCCCAAGGATACAGAACTAGTAAAGGGTATTCAAATCCTGGTTCTTTGATTCTAAATACAGGGGATCAGGGAAGGCTTCCTGGAGGAAATGGCATTTGAGCTGGGCCTTTAAGGATGGCTTAGAATTAACATTGACACTTTGGCATATCCACAAAAACCTTACACCATTGTCTCTTAATGGTGCAGAAGTGATTCTGGGTTCTCAAAGACCAGTGGAATACAAACTCTGGTAAGTTCAAATTGGAAAGGTCTCAAATATGGAGTGGCCAAACAAGATCCTTGCTTGCTCTCTGAGGACCAGTCTAACTAAATATGGGAAGTTATTGCCCGATAGTCAACATGAAGGTAAAGAATTGTTTTGCCCAAAATAACTCACAAAATGGGCAAAAATACAAAATGGACCCCAGTTCCATTCAGTGTCCTTTTGCTTCCATTGCGACAAATGGAGTACGAAAAAATGGTCCAAGGGTATTAAAAATTACTTAGTTCTTTAATCACCCATAAACAGTAACTGCTAATATGCTTTTTAGTATTTGTATTGCCAGTGCAAAGCACAGTATCTGGCACGTTGATTGTTGAATGAATAAATTGATGAATGAAAAGGAAATTGACTATATCTTAGCAGATAGAAAACACATAGCTACAAACACAGAAGTAATTTCAGAATCATCATGAGCAGACAGATGGTTGATTAGAACAAAATAAAATACAAAATTGAGGAGAGGGCAATGACAACAGAATCCCAAACTCCAAACTTATCTGTTGGCTCCAAAAAAAATGGACAGAAAGGGAAGACATTAAATTAATACTACTTTTTAGAAAAGTTAATCAGTTGCAAAACAATTACCAGAAAAAAAAGTATAGCTATCACCTCAGCTGACAAATATTTAATCTTCTTGCCAAGTAAAGAGATGTAGCAGCCAAAGACAATGAAATTTTGCAATTCAAGCTCATTAGCAAAATATTGTGGAGGAGGATGAGGAAGATGTAAGACTTTAAACCGTATGGCTGTAAAAATTGTCAAAAAGCTTTCGAAGGAAATAAATAAACCTATAGTGAGATCCAGGTAAACCAGATCATACTGAGCACATCTATAGATGAAATTAAGAAAATGCCAACAAAAAAATGCCAAGTAGAACAGATCTGCCAGGGTTTCTAGAACAGTCTATTCTCACTGGCAATGATAATAGAACCACTACATTTTACTCTACCACCTCAATATCCAACATATTATTTGAGGAGGTGAAAGCAGTACATAGGAAGATGAAGTTGAGATGAACAGATGGACCTGACCAAAAATATAGAAAAGAAATACACACTGAGGGCTAGGCATTTTAAAGGGACTCAGTAGTTAATTTTCAAGATGTCTCAGAGAGATCAAGATTCCAGAAAAATGGCAAAGATCATAAACAATACTTCCAGCCCAATAATAATAAGTAAGTAAGACAACATTAAGGGTTACTAAACCATGCATCTTTTTTCATACTTCCAGGAAATATTTTTGAGAATGATCATAAGAAGTATTCTCAATGAAGATATAAAACAAAAGAGATTCTACTTCGTAGCTAAGTTTCTCCTTTAGCCACATACTTCTGGCCATATATTTGAGATATAGAGAATCTAAGATATCCCTATCATTTAAGCAAACAGCTTAGAGTCATAGGATCAGAGATTAGATTTGGAAGAATTTTCATCAAATCGTTTCATCAAAGAATGAAAGAACTAGACCCAAAATGATTTACCCGATTTACAAACATAGCTCATATATAGTAAATAGTAAAAAACTGGGATTCAAACCAGCTTTGTTCAATAAAACAAAATGCAGCCTTGAAGGAACGCATCAAACAAGACGTCTCCCACATATACGATAAAATTATGCCAGAATCTATAACAGATGCAAATGCAGAAATAACTTTAACAACCTACTAAGTAATGACTTTCAAGCACACTGTTAAACAGGGAGAAATATAATCAGTGGTGTCTAAAAAGGTGCCCTGTGTACATTCCAAACAAAAGAAGGCTTCTTTATTGATTGTAAGATTTTCTAAATGATCCTCTTCAAAGATAATACAGTACTGATTGCATCAATTGTAGAAACACTACAAACGGTGAAATCCATAGCATTGTGAAAAAAAAAATTGAGTCACATTGGAAAAATAAAATGTACATTGCTGGTACTATGACATGAAGTTATCTAGATGGCCTGTTGAGTAAGAACTTAGTACATCAAGATACGTGTGTGTTTGTGTGAGTGTGTGTAAAATATACTGTAGTTGGACATTGAAATGGGTCCAGGGTTAAGAAGAAAGAAGAGGCTGAAATAGATGGCATTTGGGAAATTGCACAGTACATTGATCCTAAACTACTCACTGTCACAAAAACCCATTTCTCTTCAATATCAGTATTCTACCCATGATACTACATAGCCGTTGTGGATCATAGCACACCATAATTTTAGAATCAAAACCACAGGTAACCCAAAGAAATAGAAATGCATAATGTGGGTAGAAGCAGGCTTCAGTCTGTTAACCAACAATGACTTACATGGTTGAAATTGGATAAAAAATGACTTTAAAGAGTTAGGAAGAATTAGAAACCAAGAGTGACAGCCTGATAGCTAAATTGGTGCCCTTAAGATACAACAAGAACTGAAAAAAGATCTTTAGCATGTTGGATGAATCCTCTAGAAAGGATTTAGGGGGGAGGGGGGAAATGAATAAGAATCATACAGGTTGAAAGGACACGGGTGTATCTTTATGTGCATTAGTAGAGGAGTAGAGGAGACACCCCTACCCAGGAAATAAGGAACTGTAGATCTTTAGAATATTAAAACAGGAAGGAGCCCTAAAGATCATCCACCCCAACGCTGTTCCTCATTTTAATGGTGATGAATCTGAGGCTCAGAGAGAAGTGTCTTGTTCGATATTACACAGGTATTAACCAGGTTTTAAACTCATCTTCTGAAATTAAATCCATTACTCTTTTCATGAAACCTTGACTTCTTCTACTAGACTCAATTATCATTCAGTACTTCACTAAAGAATAGCTTTCCTTTCTCATTTCAAGACTTTCTATCCCCTACGAGACTTCTAAGTTACTCCAAGTCTCTGCTTAGACTTGGCCCTTTTTCTACTGAAATTTTGAAACAAAATAGAATAAATACAGTTTTACAATGGTTCCATCAAGGGAATTTCAGCTGAGGTGAACAATATAAGTAAAGTAACAGAGAGGTTGGAATGAAAAAGTGAATGAGGAGAGGAGGAGAAACAAGAAAGAGTTGTGAAGAGCTTAAACTTGGCAGGAAAGAGAGAGACATGAATTTTTTTAAACAGGAAGTGACATGATAAGAGATTGTTTCATTAACCCTATCAATCATAGGATAGTAGAGAATATTTGTTTTTTTACTTTGTATATGTAGCTTAATAAATCATTGTTGAAGTGAATTTATAGATAAGAAAACAAGGAGTTAAATGGCTTTCCCAGTGTCAAACAACAAGTAAGTGTCAGAGCTAAGACAGCTCCAGAGGTCTCCTGACCCCTGGTAGAATTCACTTTCCTCTGCTTTGCACTATCTCTTTCAAGGGAAATTAGTCTAGTAGTAATACCCAGAATGAGCTGGAGAATTGAAAGATTAAAGTCATGGGACGGCAAGCTAAGAGACTTGTAATCAATCAAATGTGAGGTAATAAAGGTTTGGACTGGGATGTGGTCATGGGAATGGAAAGAAGAACCTAATAGAAAAGACATTTTGAAGGGAATATGTATAGCATTTGATAACTCACTGCAAATGGAGGATAATTAATTTCTAGTGTACCTTTCAGCAGTCACTTCATTCTCTGGGCCTTGGTTTCCTGATTATAAAATGAGGGGCTTCAATTAGATGGCTTCTGAGGTCTCCTCTGCCTCTAAGTCTATGAAATTACAAAATATGATAAAATAATTCAAAGATTACTAAAGTTGTCAGCTTGTCAAAGTAGTAGTGTGATTAACAGAGAAATTAACATTAGGAGGAAAGGTAGCTTTGGAGGGAAAAGAATTCCTTTGCAGACATGGTGAGTTGGGGATAACCATGGCATATCAAAGTAGGTGAAATGAAAGTGATGGGGGTGGGACAGAATTGGAGACTGAGATTTAGGAGTCATCAGAAATGATAGTAAGTTACTTGAGAATGAATTAGGTCTCTCAAGAAAAGAATATAGAGAAAGAAGGAGAAGTCAAGGATCGACCTTTGTTGAGTGTATAAAATTATGTTACTGGGAAAGAAAAGGGCCAGTGAAGAAGTCAGGGGGCATCATAGGAGAACCAGAATACTGGAGGATTATAGAAAAACCAGCGATAAAAGAGTTTCACAAATGAATAAATGGTGAAGAGTGTAATTCAACAGGGAGATCAAGAAAGTCAAGGATAAGAAAGTAACTATTGTATTTGGCTAGATGAAGGTCATTGAAGAGCTTTGAAAGTCTAGTTTTCAGGACAATGAAAGCTAGATTGCAAGAAGAAAGAAAGAAAAATTACCAAATGAGGGAAGATCTCTGTATACATAATCTAATATATATTAAACTCCCAGAATTGGGCAGTTGATGAGATGACAAGCACAGCTGAAATTCTGTTTTATTTCCAAAGCCTATTGTCATTCACAAAAATACTTTTAACAGTAACAAAGTGTAGAGTGTGATTTTGGTGACCCCTGTACAAGCTTTCCAGGCTTCCCTTAAGGTCCCAATAAAAATTTCATTTTCTATGAGAAGCCTTTCCTAATCCCCCTTTATGCTGGTGCCTTGCCTTAATTGATTACTTCCCATTGTCCTGTATATATTTCATTTGCACATAGTTGTTTACATATTGTCTCCTCCCTTAGATTATGAGCTCCTTGAGAACAGGGACTGTCTCTTGCCTGTGTTCCTATCCCTAGGACCTGGCATACAGTAGGCACTTAATAAATGCTAATCAACTAACAATAATTTTTATTTTCCTCATAGAATTTGGGTAACAAGGTATAATAAATTATAATATTACTGTTTAGAAATAACATGATTGAAACCAACTAACATTTCCTATGTGTGGTTTTTTTTTAATTCAGACACTTAAAAATCATGAATTAATATAAGTGTAGTGCAGTAGAAGGGAGGCTGGATTTAGAATTAAAGGACCTGGTTCCTAGCTTCACCTCAGTTACATGCTTCCTGTGTGACATGGGCAAATCACTTTTTATCATATCTCAAAGATGGAGTTGAATTTTGTGGTCTCTGAGGTCCCTGCCAACTTTCAGGGCCTCTTTTTGCAATATTAGAACAGTTTGGCCCTCATCTGCCCAAATGTCTATATGTGTTCGTATATATGCAAACAACTGCAGCAACTTCCCTTCCTTTCCTGTGGTTTTCTTTTCCTTCCTTCATCCCCTTCTCCAATGATATGCAAAGAGAAAGAAAGAGAATCCCTTCTCCCTTACTCTGTGACCCCATCCAAATTGGCCTTCTCTGTTCCTCACACTTGATACCCCACTCCTTTCTCCATGTCTTTACATTAGGGTCTGTCATGTCTGGAATGAATTCTCTCCTCACTTCTCCCAGTGGAATTCATCTTTTCCTTCAAGATACAATTCACTTTATATATCCAGGGTTTCATAGACCCCTTCTTTGTATAGACTTCCGGAGGATCCAGGAACTTGGATGGGAAAATAATTATCTATTTGTTTTCATTAACCTCTAACTCAGGAGTTCATAATCTGGGGTCCACAAACTTTTTTTAAAAAATTCTTTTTAGGGGCGGCTAGGTAGCGCAGTGAGTAAATCACTGGTCCCAGAATCAGGAGGACCTGAGTTCAGTTCCTGCCTCAACACTTTACACCCACACAAAAGAAATAGTCATGTAACCTTGGGCAAGTTACTTAATCCCAATTGCCCTCCAAAAAAAAATACATTTTGAAAATAGTTTTTCAATATAATTGGTTTCTTTTGTATTTCTATGTATTTTATTTTATGTATTTAAAACATTCTTTGGAGAAGAGGTCCATAGGCTTTTCTGGATTGCCAATGGAGTCCATGCCACAAAAATGGCTGAGAATCCCTGGACTGGATGAAACCTTCTAAATTCTCTCATTGACAGTGCTCTCCCTCTCAAACTATCTCTTATTTAACCACATTGTGTTTATTATTTGTATTTATTCTCTTTACACGTATGCTGTATTTACTTACATGTGTACTTTTTGTCTCTCCTTTTAGGATGTCAGTTTCTTGAGAAAAAGGATAATTTCATTCTTTTTATCTGCACCCCCAGAGCCTAGTCAGTCTTAAGCACCTGTGCCTGATACATAATAGATGCTTAATAAATTATTGTTGATTAATCAGTTAATTGAATTGGAAAGGAATAGAAGCAGTAGAACAGAAACCCATGTCCTGATACTTCTGTCTGACCCCACACTATTCTTTCCCTCAGTGTTCCCAGGGCTCTTTCTTTCATATCACAGCCTTTGCCTCCTTATTCCCCCAACTTCCTAAAGGGACCCCATCCTTTCTCCTTCTCACTCCATCTCATATAACCTCTGCCCCACATCCTCTCTCACACCCCTCATCCCTTGCCCTTCTCAGGAGATAGAGACTCTGTCCAGACCAGTAAAAGCTACCAACAGAATTTTGAACCTGGAGGAACCCCCCACTGCAAGGGCTACATTGAGAGGAAATTTGTTGTTGTCCACTCATTTCAGTCATGTCCAACTCTGTGTGACCCCATTTGAGATTTTCTTGGCAAAGATGCTGTAATGGTTTTGCCCTTTCCTTCTCCAGCTCATTTTACAGATGAGGAAACTGAGGCAAACAGGGTTAAATGACTGGCCCAGGGTCACACAGCTAGTATCTAAGGCCAGATTTGAACTCAGGAAGATGAGTCTTCCTGACCCCCCAATCCAGCACTCTATCCACTGTGCCACCAAGGTTCCTGGCATCTAGAGTTGGAGCGCTGAACCTATACAGACCCGTATAGCTGAACCTATGTATGGTACACATAAATGTTAGGTGCTCTGATATCATTAGCAGAGGCAACACAAAGTAGTGCACAGTATGCTAAACTTAGGGTTAGACAAACCTGGGTCCAAATCTTGCCTCGGATACTTAGCTGGTGAGGCATGGGGCAGGCCTCATTTTCTTCATCTATAAAATGAGGGAGTTGGTGTCTAAGGCTCCTTCTAACTCTCAATCTGTGATTCTATAATTACTATATTTGGGGTGCTTGTTATGGGTTAGGTTCAGTGGGAAATGTGATGGCTATGGAAAAAAAGTCTTGGGTTTGAATCCCATTTCTGCCACTGAGTGACCTTGGGCAAGTCACATGGTGTAATAAAGAATGCTGGATTTAGAGCCATAGAATGACTTAGGTTCCAATCCCAACTCTGTGACTTGCTAACTGTGTGACCTCAGGTAAGTCACTTATATTTCTAGGCCTGTTTACTCATCTGAAAAATGAGGAACTAGGTCACAGGCTTTAAAGCTGAAAAAGACCTTGAAGGCTTTCTAGCACAATCCACTCTTTTTACATGAGGGAAAACAGAAGCTCAGAGATTAAATTATACATGCAGTAGCAGAGGTAGGATTTGAAACTGGGTCTTCCCAATTCCAGCTGCTCCACACTGCCCCAATATACCCTTCTAAGTCTATGATTATGACCTCTCTGGGCCTCGGTTTCCCTATCCATAAAACCAAGGGAATGAATTAAATGACCTCTAAGGGTCCTTCTGGCTTTAAGTCTAACAATATCTAACAATGCTTAGAATCAAAAAGTCTTTTCTAAGCAAGGGAAGACTTATATGAATTGATACAGAGTAAAATAATCAGAACCAGGAAAACAACATACACAATGGCTTCCATAATGTAAATGGAAAAAAAAAAATGAATACCATATAATTTGATTGATCAAACTTGATCGTCTAGAAAAAGATTTGAGAAAATTAACCTTTCTCCCCTGGGGGTATTAAATATTGAATATACTGTTAGATAGAGTAACTGTGCTGGTTGTTTTTGCTGAACTACTGATTTTTTTCCCAAGGGATGTCTGATTGGATAGGAGAAAGGAAAAGAAAGTTTTTTGAAAACAAAAGTTATCAATAAAAATAAGATTTTTTTTTTAAAGCAATCAGGGTTAAGTAACTTGCTCAAGGTTACACGGCCAGTTATTTCTGGGTGTGGTGCTGAGCATCTGAGCTGGGATTTGATCCAGGTCATCCCTTACTCGCTGAGCCACCTGGCCGCCCCTAAGCAATCAGGGTTAAGTAACTTGCTCAAGGTTACACGGCCAGGTATTTCTGGGTGGGTGCTAAGTGTCTGAGCCTGGGATTCGATCTCCAGGTCATCCCAACACTGGAGCCGGTGCTCTTACTTTCTGTGCTACCTGGCTGCCCGGAAACTAAGATTTTTTTAACAGCCCTTCCTAAGTATTCTAAATCTCTTTTGATTAGAGAAATGCAACTTAATTCTGAAATTCCACCTCACACCAATCAGATTGGCTAATATGACAAAAGAGAAAAATGATAAATGTTGGAGAGGATGTGGGAAAATTGGGACACTAGCGTCCTGTTGGTGTTGTGAACTGTTGCACCCATTCTGAAGAACAATTTGGAAACATGCCCAAAGGGCAACCAAAGTATACATACTCTTTGATCCAGCAATACCACTACTAGGTCTGTAGCCCAAATAGATTATTTAAAAGGGAAAAGGACCTACATGTGCAAAAAGATTTATAGCAGCCCTATTTGTGGTGGAAAAATTTGGGAAATTAAGGGAATGGCCATCAGTTGGGGAATGGCTGAACAAGCTGTGGTATATGAATGCAATGGAATACTATTGTGCAATAAGAAACCATAAACAGGTGGACTTCAGAAAAACGTGGAAAGGTTTGTATGAACTGATTCAAAGTGAAATGAACAGAACAGGAAAACATTATATACTATCAGCAACATTGTGTGATGCTATCCATATCCAGATAAAGAACTGATAGACCCTGAATGAAGATAAAAGCATATTTTTTCCCTTGATTTGTTCTTTCTCATGGTTTATTTTTTCCTTTTGATCTACTTCTTCTTCCACAACTGTGACAAATGTGTGAATATGTTTTACATGATAGCACATGTATAAACTATGTCAAACTACCTACCATTTTCAGAAGAGGGAAGGAGAGGGAGAGAGGAAGAAAAAATTGGAAGTCGAAATCTTATAAAAATGAATGCTAAAAATTTTCTTGATATGCAATGGTGGGGAAAATATAAAATACAATTTTTTTAAGTTAACAAAAAATAAAAAGCCCCTCCTAATCCAAAACAGTGTAAAATAGGCTACAGGGCAGTTAGGTGGCACAATGGATAGAGTGCTGGACCTGGAGTCAGGAAGACTCTTCCTGAGTTCAAATCCAGACGCAGACATTTATTTGTTGTATGATCCCTGGGCCATAACTTAAGCCTGTTTGCCTCAGTTTCCTCATCTGTAAAATGAGCTGGAGAAGGAAATGGCAAACCACTCCAATATCTTTGTCAAAAAAATACCAAAATGGGGTCAAGAAGAGTTGGACACGACTGAAACTACTAAACAACAGAAAAAGTAGGATAGCATAAGCTACGGCACTGAAAATTCAAATCTGTATTCTTCTACCTCAGACTATAAAGCCTGACAAACTTCGATGTTATATCTTTATACTCAATAATCCATGCTCTGACACCATCTCTGGGAAGAAATCACATCAATGAGACTAGAGGGGAGAAAGTGATCATCTTCATTCCCTTAATTCAAGTCAGAATTTCTTTGGTACAATGAACTGAATATTTCCATATGCACTATAAAACATTCTTGGAATAATTCTACTTTCCTCTCCTCACCTGCCATGAATCTGAATTGCGGTTTTATGAAATATGAAGTGATTCTCCCTTTATAGCCTTATATTCATCTTCAGATTTCTTGGCAGATAAGTCACTTGAAGCTATTTTATTATTTCCAAGAAACTGTTACTGGATCTTTCTACATACCTTCAGTCATCAAAAAAAAGAGATCAGAAATAAAGCATGTCAAAAATGTATGAAAAGACCTTTTTTTTTTTCCCGGGTAGAGTACTGTTTCTTTGAAATGTAGCTATTTTCCAGAACCTGATCTTTTGAAAGTTTCAAAGCTATTATTGATGATTATTTTTCAATTGTGCTGAATATTGGGGAAAGAAGTTAGGGACACATTCTGCCAGGGCAGAAAAACCTCACCAAAATCAGCCAGGCAAATTCCCCGTGTACCAATCAATTGGTCAATCAATTAACGAATCTGTATTAAGTACCTGCTATGTCACAGGCTCTGCTAAGCCCCAGTTATGCAAAAATGAAAGTCTCTGCCTTCAAGAAGATGGCATTCTATTCTTTTCTTCTTTAAATCACTGCTCTAGTGAATTACTAATTATCAATTTCTCCTGGTTAGATTTATAAGTAAGAGGAAGAGAGATCACAGGATTATATATTTAGAGCATATACTTTCATATATAAAGATATAGATAAATATGCTTCAATCTGCATTCTGGGTCCATCATCTCTGTATCTGGAGGTGAATAACATGTTTCATTAAAAGTTACCTATATTTATGGTTGGTCAGCATATTGATCAGAATTCTTAAGTTTCTCAAAGTTCTCTACCTTTACAAGATTTTTACTGTATAAATTGTACACCTGATTGTGCTCACTTTATACTGCTTCAGTTCATACAAGTCCACAGGTTCTCCAAAACCATCCCCATCAACACTTCTTACAACACAAAAGTATTCTATACATTTGTACGCTATAACTTGTTCTGCCATTCGCCAATTGATACCATCCTCCTCAGTTTCCAATTCTTTGCCACCATGAAAAGAGCTACTATAAATAAGTACATATGGGTCTTTTCCTTCTTTCTTTGACTTACTTGCAATATACATCTAGGAACGATATCACTGGGTCAAAAGACATGCACAGTTTAATAGCTTAAATAAATTATCTTACTCAATAGGGAAATATGGGGAAGCAGATAATAGAAAGGCAGGAGTGATAAAAGATAGAAAGGAGGGAATGATAAAAGGGAAAGCATATAGAAGAAGGCAATGGTAAGAAGTGAAAGAGACTTTAGAGGAGGGACATCCTAAAAGGAGAGAAAAGGATAAAGAGAAGAAAAAAGGATAGAAGGAAATGCATAGTCAGTAATCATAGCTATGAATGTGAATGGGATTAACTCATCCATAAAATGGGTGTATAGTAAAGTATATCAGAAACTAGAAAAATAACAATACTTTGTTGACAAGAAATACACCTGAAATAGAGAGATACATACAAAGATAAAATAAAGAGATGGAGTAGAATCTGTTATGTTTAAGCTGATACAAAAAAAGATAATGGTGGTAATCATGATCTCAGACAAAGTGAAAATTAAAATAGACCTAATTAAAAGGGATAAGCAGGAAAATTACATCTTGCTAAAAAGAACTATAAATACAATACTAAACATGTATGTACCAAATGGCATAGCATCCAAATTCTTAAAGGAAAAGTTAAATGAATTACAGGAGGAAATAGACAGCAAAACTGTACTAGTGGAGGACCTCAGCTTTCCCTTCTTAAAACTAGATAAATCTAATCATAAAATAAATAAGAAAGAAGTCAATGAGATGAATAGAATCTTAGAAAAGTTATAGATATGATTGACTTCTGGAGAAAATTAAACAAGAATAAAAAGGAGTATACATTTTTTCTCAGCTGTATATGATGCCTTCATGTATTAGGGTATAAAAGCCTTACAACCTAATGCAAAAAAGCAGAAATAATAAATGCACCTTTTTATAACATAATGCAACAAAATGCTACAATAATCCAATAAAAATACATTTAATAAAGGGCCATGGGAAAAAAAGTTTAAAATTAATTGGAAACCAAATCATCTAATTTTAAAGATCAAATCATAGAGACAATTAATAATTTCATTAAAAATAATGACAACAATGAGACTATTTCAAAATTCATGGGATGCAGACAAAGTAGTTCTTGGGGGAAATGTCTGTCTCTAAATATGTGCATCAATAAAAGAGAAAAAGAACAGATCAATAAATTGGACACACAACTAAGAGGACTAGAAAAAAAATTTTTAATCCCTAATTAAACACCCAAATGGAAATCCTGAAGATCAAAGGAGAGATTAATAAAATTGAAAGTTAAAAAAAATTCAACTAGGAAATAAAATTAGGAATAGATTTATGAAGAAACCAATAAAATAGATAAACAATTGGTTAATTTGACTTTTGAAAAGAAGAAAAGCAAATAACTAGTATCAAAAACTGAAAAGGTAAATGCACAACCAATGAAGATGAAATTAGAGCAATTATTAAGAGTTATTTTGCCCATATGTATGCCAGTAAAACTGACAATCTAAGTGAAATAGATGCTTATTTATGATTATATAAACTGCCCAGATTAACAGAAGAGGAAATACAATACTTAAATAACCTTATCTTAGAAAAAATAAAACTTGGGGGTGGATAGGTGGCACAATGAATGGAGCATCGACCCTGGAGTCAGGAGGACATGGGTTCAGATCCAGCTTCAGACACTTAACACAAAAATTAGCCATGTGACCTTGGACAAGTCACTTAACCCCAACTGCCCTCCAAAAAAAAACAAAAAAAAACCACACTTGAACAAGTTATAATTGAGCTAAGAAAAAGTCCCCAAGACCAGATGGATTCACAAATGATTCAATCAAACATATAAGAAACAATTAATCTCAATACTATATTAACTATTTGAAAAGAAAGGTAAAGAAGGAGCCCTGCCAAATTCCTTTTATGACATAAATATACTTTTGATACCTAAAACAGGGAGAGCAAAAATAAAGAAAACTATAGAACAATTTCCTTAATGAATATCTATGTAAATATTTCACATAAAATACTAGCAAGAAGATTACAGCAATACAACTAAGATCAGACACTATGACCAGGTAGGATTTATACCAGGGATGCAGAACCGATTCAGTATTAGGAAAACTATCAGCATAATTAACCATCTCAAAAACAATAACAAAAAACATATGATTTATCAATAAATACAGGGGGAAAACCTTTGACAAAATACAACGCTCTTTCCTATTTAAAAAAAAAAAAACTAGATAGCATAGGAATTAATGGAGACTTTCCTAAAATGATATGGAATATCTATCTAAAACCAAGAGCAAGAATTACCTATAATGAGGATAAACTTGAAGCCTTCCCATAAGATCAGGGTAAAAGCAAGGATGTCCATTATCACCACTATTATTCAATATTGCACTAGAAATGCTAGCTATAGCAATAAGAGAAGAAAAAGAAATCAAAGGAATAAAAGTAGGCAATGTAAAAACAAAACTATCGCTCTTTGCAAAAGATATGATTTTACACTTAGAGAACCTATAGAATCAACCAAAAAACTAGTTGAAATAATCAACAATTTATGCAAAATTGCAGGATGTAAATAAACCCACAGAAATCATCAGCATTTCTCTATACTACCAACAAAAGCCAGTAGCAAGAGATAGGAAGAGAATTTCCATTTAAAGTAACTTCAGATAATATAAAATACTTGGGAGTCTACCTGCCAAGAAAAACCCAGGGATTATATGAACACAATTACAGAACACTTCACACAAATGAAAACAGATCTAAATAATTGGAGAAATTAATTGCTCAGGGCTAGGTTGAACCAACCTAGAAAATTACAATTCTACCAAAGTTAATTTCCTTATTCAGTGTCATACCAATAAAACAAAGAAAGAATTATTTTATAGAGCTAAAAAAATGATAAAATTCATCTGGAAGAACAAAAGGTCAAGAATATCAAGGGAATCAAAGGAAAAAAATGTGAAGCAAGGTAATCTAAAAGTTCCAGATTTCAAACTTTATTACAAAGCATTAATCATCAAAATAATCTGGTACTAGCTAAGAAATAGAGAAGTGGATCAATGGAACAGATTAGGTACACAATACATAGTAGGAAATAACCACAGTATCTAGCATTTGATAAACCCAAAAACCCAAGTTTTGGGAAAAAGAACTCATCATTTGACAAAAATTGCTGGGAAAACTGGAAAACAGGTTGACAGAAACTATGAATATACTAACATATAACACTGTATACCAAGATAAGGTTAAAATGGGTAAATGATTTTGACATAAAGGGTAACATCATAAATTAGGGGAGCATTGAAAAATGTACCTGTCAGATCTTGGGAGAAGGGAAGCACTTTCCCAAGTGGTAGGGTTGGCACATAATTAAGAAGTAAAACATGTTTTCTCTCAATATTTCTTTCCATGTTAAGCAATTTATAGTATATTCAAATTTGAATTACTAGTGATATTTTCTGAGTTGCAAATATGGCCTTGCGAACCTCTGAGCAAATTTTATCAGGTATAACACCAGTCTAACTCTAAACTTGCACTTTTTGTAAGATCCATTAAATTAGGAATTGCACAATTCATTTCATAATAGCTCTCTTTGACCTTTCTTTGGATATGTACAAGGATATGTTTCCTTTGCAAATATTTATAGCTGCAAGTGTCATCTTCCTTGGAAGAATGCAAAAAATTGAGATTGTTTGCTCAAAAATGTATACACACCTACACATTTTTCTTCTTGTTCAGTCATTTCAGTCATGTCCAACTCTTCATGACCCCATTGGGAGTTTTCTTGGCAAAGATACTAGAGTGATTTACCATTCTCTTCTCCAGCTCATTTTACAGAAGAGGAAAATGAGGCAAATAAAGTGACTTACCCAGGGTCACAAAGCTGGTAGGTGTCTGGGGCTGGATTTTGATTCAGGAAGATGAGTCTTCCTGACTTCAGGTATGGCACTCTATCCACTGCACCACCTAGCTGCTCTCACACATTTATATATGGTCATATTAACCACTGAGGCATTTTTCCCCACATTGAGATCTTTGCATTTTGGAGATTTATACCTTGTTTCCCTATATAATCTGAGCTAACATTGATATATAGAATCTCGGGGGAATAAAACTATAAACATTTCTTGCAGGGACCTTTGATCCTCAACTGTGAGAATAACCCAAGACCATTACTCCTAGCAATGGCCAGGCAATTTTAGAGACAGTACTCCCAGGAAAGAACTATGCTTACACTGGGAAGTTATTTCCTGTATACAGATGTAAAAGGGTAGGCAGCACAATGGATAGAGTACTAGATTTAGAGCCAGAAGACACAAATTCAATCCAACCTCACACCCTAGCTCTGTGACCCTGGGCAGGTCACTTAAGGAAATCAAGAGGAGAAAAGAAGAAAGGAGGAAATATAAATTAACATTTATACGAAGGAAGGAAGGAAGGAAGGAAGGAAGGAAGGAAGGAAGGAAGGAAGAAAAAGGCAGGTAAGTGGGAAGTACCTGGGGAGAGCCTATGGGAGAAATATAGAATCAAATTAATGAAAGTAAAACTAATTGCTAGGACCAAATGCCAACTTAAAAGTGGAATAGGGGAAATAAATACAAAACAATTAAATAATCAAAAATGCAATCTTAACAATTATAACAACTCCCCAATACAACATTAGGGAATGATAGCAAAATCCAATAATTTCATGCACTCAGAAAGTATACTTTAAAAGCAAAGGCATATTTAGAATGAAAATGAGATGTTGGAACAAAATTTATTATGCATCAATAAATTCTAAAAAACAAAAGTTAAAATCATTATGTCAGGTAGAACAACAGTACAAAATCATAAAGCATCAACAAAGACAAACAGGAAATTGAATTATGTTTAAATGTATCATTGAAAATGAAACAATATAAACACTAAACATTCCAAATGGAATAGCATCAAAATTCATTTTTTTAAAAAGTGAATTGAAACAAAAATTAACAACATAATTATAAGAGATTTTATTGTTCTTCCCTCAGAGTTGAATATATAAAAAAATTAAGATGACCCAAAAAAAGTAAATATGTAGCTGAAGAGATCATTAGAAAATTTGAATTTGAAATACATACTGAATGGATGTATTAAATATATGTATACCTTTTTCATCATTACTTGGTACTTTAAAAAATTAAAACACTGCTAGGACACAAATAAATGTTAAAAGATGAAAACATCCTTTATAGACCAAAATGTAACAAAAATAGTGAAAAATACAGAGAACACAAAACATTCATAGTCAAATGGAAATGGAGATTAATGACATCTTAAATAATGAGTGGGCAAAAGAACAAATCATGCACACAATTAATAATTACGTAAAAGAAAATTACAATAAGACAACATACCAAAACTTGAGGGCTGTAACTAAAGCAGTCCTCAGGAAAAATTAGATTTCTTCAAAATGTGTGTGTGTATTTGTGTGTGTGTATAGATAAAGTTTGAGTGTGAAATTCTTAAAAACTAGAAGATAACAACTTAATGAAAACAAAACAAGCACAAGAGAAGAAATATTGGGAAAGAGGAGAACTAGACAAAATGGAAAACAAAACATCTATAGTAAGAGTAAATAAAATTAGAGGGTTTTTTTAGACTGCTAATGTAAATATACTTTTAGTTAATATGATAAAAAGAGAGAGAGAAATCAAATTAAATTAAAACCAAAAAGGAAAAAAGTAAATTTACAACAGGAAGGGAAATTTAAAAAATATCAGAAACTCCTATACGAAATTAAAATTGAGAAAAACTAAGAATTTAAGGGAAATATATACTTATAAAAAATGTAAAATAACAGACTCTCCCTATGAAAAAATCTAAACAAGCCATAAGTGAACTACCAAAAGGAAAAAACCTTGGTCCAGATGGAGGCATAAGTAAATTCTAACTAGCATCAAAGAATAATTAATTCTTATGCTTCAAAATTTTTTCTCAATAATAGCAAAAGAAGGCATTCTACCAAATTTTTATGAGACAAAAATAGTTCTGATACCCAAGCCAGAATGAGATAATACAAAGAGAACTACATACTAATATTTAACAAATATTTAAGCAAAGATTTTAAATAAAATCTTTTCCAAAAAAACTATACTAACAAAATTTATTTTTTATTAATAATTTATTTTGCATAAGAAAAACTGGGTAATGGTAGTTTTCAATAAAAACCCTTTACAACACCATTGCATCACAAATACACAGACACTATAAAAACTTATTGTGGTGGTTTGGGTTCTGAACAGGTATGAAGAGGGTCCCCATTACACTTTCCAATAAGGGGAAAATGTGTTTAATTCTTTTTCTTTTTTATCAAATGCTTTATTAACTTCTAGTTTACATCGTTCATTTCCGCAAGATTTTGAGTTACAAATTTTCTCCCTGTTTTTCCCCTACCCACCACACCAAAATAGTGATCCCACTGGATATCCCCTCCTGCAATCTGCTCTCTCCCATATCTTCTCCCATACCCCCTTCGACTTTTCCAGTAGGGCACAGTGGATCTCTACACCCCAGTGCCTGTATATCTTATTTCCCATTTACATGTAAAATAATATTGATAATAGTATATATATATATATATACACATATATATATATACACATATATATATGTATACATATATATATTCTTTTTTTTTTACTTTGAATTCCAAATTCATTCCCTTCCTCCCTTGTCACCCACCCTTACTGGGAAGATAAGCAATTCAATATAGGTTGTACATGTGTAGCTATGCAAAACATTTCCATAGTAGATATATTGTAAAAGACTGACTATATTTCCCTCCCTCTTATCCCACCTCCCACTTGTTCTGTTCTCTACTTTGATCCTGTCCCTTTTCAAAAGTGGGTGCTTCCAATTTCCCTCCCCCCCCCAGCCTGCCCTACCTTCCATCATCCCCCCTCTCATCCCCTTCCCCCTATTCTCCTGTAGGGCGAGATACCCTATTTAGTGTGTATGTCATTCCCTCCCTAAACCAAATTTAATGAGAATAAGTTTGGCCCAAACCTTCCTGTTCTTCACCTCCTTTGTAACCATTTTCCCTTACTTCTTCTATATGAGATAGTTCACCCCAATCTGTCTCTCCCTATCTCCTCTCATTATATTCCTCTCTCACCTCTTAATATCACCTTTTAAGTATCATCCCTTCCCATTAAACTGGCCCTGTGCCTTCTATCTCTGTATACCTGTACACATATATACACACATTCACATATGTATTCATATGCCCTCCTATATAGACATACATATGTATGTGTGTCTTTATATATATATATATATACACACACACACATTTCTATTCTCTTCAATTATTCTCATACTGAGAAAAGTTTCATAAATTACAATTATCATTTTTCCATGTAGAAATGTAAATAGCTCAACTTTGATAAGTTCCTTATGATTTCTTTTCCCTGTTTACCTTCTCATGCTTCTCTTGCTTCTTGTATCTGAATGTCAAATTTTCTATTCAATTCTGTTTTTTTCATCAAGAATGCTTGAAAGTCCTCTATTCCACTGAATGACCATATTTTCCCCTGAAACATGATGCTCAGTTTTGCTGGGTAGGTGATTCTTGGTTTTAATCCCAGCTCCTTTGACCTCCAAAATATCATATTCCAAGCCCTTTGATCCCTCAATGTAGAAGCTTCCAGATCCTGTGTTATCCTGATTGTATTTCCACAATATTCAAATTATTTCTTCGTGGCTGCTTGTAATATTTTCTCCCTTGATCTGGGAACTCTGGAACCTGGCTCTGATATTCCTAGGAGTTTTCTTTTTGGGATCTTTTTCAGGAGGTGTTTGGTGGATTCTTTCAACCTCTGTATTGCCCTCTGGTTCTAAAACATCAGGACAATTTTCCTTGAGAATTTCTTGAAGGATAATTTCAAGGTTCTTTTTTTTTTGATCATGGCTTTCAGGTAGTCCAATAATTTTTAAATGATCTCTCCTGGATCTATTTTCCAGGTCAGTGGTTTTCCCAATGAGATATTTAACATTGCCTTATATTTTTTCATTTTTTTTGGATCTGTTTAATGGTATCTTGATTTCTCATAAAGTCACTAGCTTCCATTTGCTCCAGTCTAATTCTGAAGGAATGATTCTCTTCAGTGAGCTTTTGAGACTCTTTTTCCATCTGGCAAATTTGTCTTTTTAAGACATTCTTCTCTTCATTGCCTTTTTGAGCCTCTTTTGCCATTGGAGTTAGTTTATTTTTTAAGGTGTTATTTTCTTTGGTCAGGATGTTAACTCTCATTTCATAATTTTCTTGCATCGTTGTCATTTCTCTTCCCAATTTTTCCTCCACTTCTCTTATTTGATTTTCAAAATCCTTTTTAAGCTCCTCTATGGCCTGTAACCAGCTCATATTTTTCTTGGAAGCTTTTGGTGCAGGAGTTCTGACTTTGTTGTCTTCTTGCCATTCTATGTTTTGATCTTTTTTGTCCCCAAAATAGGAGTCTAATGTTGAATTCCCCTGTTTGCTTTGCTTCCCTAATTTACTCATGTTGCCACTCGATTACTTGACTTTTGGGCTTTTTTGCCACAGTAGGACTCTGCTACCAGACAGGCGAGCTTCGTACCAAACGCTGGGGTTTTCTCAGCTGCCAAAGTTATTAGTTGGGTGCCCTTTCTGAAGGCTCCACATGCTCTGGCAAGCTGGTCGGTCACACACCCCAGGACCTCCACCCTTTCACTTTGTCCTTAGCATCTATGGGTTGATAATTCTGGAAACTGCCACAGCTGCTGGTGATCTGAAGTCCCTCCAGCCAGCGGCTGGTCAGGCCACCCTGGGGCTAAAACCTCCAGCTCGTGCGGGGCTGGGGTCGCCTCCCAGACTGCTTCGCTGGCTGCTCCCTGCCGGCCTGCTGGGCTGTCTTCAGTGGGAGGTTAGCTTCTCTGTGTCATTTTGTGGGTTCTGTAGCTCCCAAGTTTGTTCAGAGTCACCTTTTACACGAATTGGAGGTGGTCGTGTTTAATTCTTAAGACAATAATAATTGTCTTAAAAAGTTTTTAAATTAATTATGACCAATTATTTTTGGTCATAATTTTGGTTAATTGGATTTATAGTAGCAGCAAAAGGTTGGTTCAACATTAGATTAACAATTAACACAAATAATGACATAAACAACAGAAACAACATTTTAAAATCACATGACTAAGTCAATAGCTACAGGAAAAAAAAAAAACACATACATAGTTGGCACAAATTTGTTCCAAAATATCCAAAAAAGCATAAAGATGAAAGGACCCTTTTTCAGTCAAAGTTTTTATTTAAAACCAAATTATTATTATTTGCAATGGAGAAATACTGGAAGTTTCTCAATAAATAAAGGGATATAAAACTCCTCACTATTATTTGAACCTAAGATGAAATCAAATAAAAATAAGAATAAAGAAGCTAGGTCCTTCCTGTGGAAGGAGGTCTGGCTTGTGTATTGTTGATAGGAGAGTTGGTGATAGGATCCCAGTTGGGCAGGGCATAGTGTGTGCAAAAGAATCAGTGTGTGTGAAGGAGTGTCAAGGGTTTGGGAGGCATGGTGGCTTGTGTGCTGTCACAGAACAGAAGGGAGTCTATGTATAGGAGAAAGGGGAAGAAGAGTGGGAGTGGGAGAATCAGGCTGCCCTGCAGAAGAGGGTAGGAGGGGGGGTTCTGCCTTCAAGACCTACCTCCCCTCCCATTCAGCTGTACTAGTTAGCACTGAAAAGATGCGATGAGAAATCCTGGACAGATTGTGCATTACATAGCATATCTGAACAGCAAGTTTCTAAGCTTCCGGAAGTCTCCCCATGGGAGGAGGCTGTGCTGGAGGATGAGAGGAAAGAGAACATGGCTTTGAATGAGAAGAGTGTGTGAGTGAAAGCAACATGATTGCAACTGACAACTGATAAAAGCAAGAGGGGCATCACAGCCGCTGCTCCTTCCTCGGTTGCCTGAGATGGGTTAGGAAAGATAGCAGACCTCTGGGAACAATTAGGAGGGCTCCAAAATGCTTGTTAAGTTGATGAAACAGTCCATTTGGTCAGAACAGATGACATGCATTGCTCCCCTTATCCCGAAGGCACACATTTCCATATCGGTATTGGAAGAGAAAC
>NW_027185764.1:22987320-23007442 GCF_028583685.1 Petaurus breviceps papuanus
AATGAACTTCCCCCTCTTTACCTCTGCCTCTTTGACTCACTAGCCTTCTGTTCATGTGCCATCCCCTAAGGAAATCTTTTCTTGGCCATGTTGGTGGCTCGTTCTCTTTCTCTGTCTCTGTGTCTGTCTTTCTGTTTCACCATATATCTTTCTCCTCAAATTACATGTATATATAGATACATTTTCTACACAAATAAACATAATTGTACATATGCAGGTATGTGTAGATAGATCAATATATACATATAATTTGAGGATAAAGAAATATGAATATTCAGATACAGATATGTTCTGACTTCAAGGACCTTACATTCTATAGGGTGGGGAGATATGACATATAAAGAAACACACATATATATATAGTGTGTGTGTGCATATACATGTAAGGACATATATATGCATATATAAAAACAAATGTATGTGTGTAAGTTTCTATACAAATGCATATGCATGTGTATAGATATTTATACAAATATGTGTATTTATATATACAGATTGGGCAGGGACCTACTGTGGTCAAACCTATGAGCTTCAGAGTGAACTGGGTTTAAGGTTTTGTGAAAGAGGAAAGGAAGGAAGGAAGGAAGGAAGGAAGGAAGGAAGGAAGGAAGGAAGGAAGGAAGGAAGGAAGGAAGGAAGGAAGGAATCTAGCCAGTAAACCCCAAGTTAAGTGGACAGCTTCTGGCCATCAAAATTTGCCTTCCTTTAGAGAGGAAAAGGACTGGAAGAGGGAGAGGGAGAGGTAGAGGATGAGTTGAGTTACCCAACTAGCTGGGTCTCCATTTAAGCAGCTCAGTCTACTCACAAGTTGTGTTTGTCTTTCGTTTTCGAAGAGGACCCTGACATCAGGGAAATGATGTCATGACTTGCAGTTGACTTTGATTTGAGTGAGAGAGGACTGTGCAAGGTCACCAGCCAAGGTCTCCTCCAGAGCCAAGTGAATCCACTCAATTGCTGTATTTTGGGCCTTCCTGGCTTAGAGTGAATGTCAATGTTTCTTTTTGGAACAGCAACCCTGGGGGTCTTCCCCTCTCAGTTTGTTTTTTTTCTTTTTTTCTAATTAAAGAGGCCATCCCTTGACTCACTTCTTAGGGCCAGGGTCTCCCATTGCATCCTGGGCCATCTCTACCCATCCTGATGAATATCTGGTCGCTGGATCCAGATGGCTCTAGAGGAGAAAATGAGGCTGGTGACCTTGCACAGTCCTCCCTCACTCAAATCATAGTCAACTACAAGTGATGTCATCATTTCCCTGATGCCATGGGCCTCTTCTAAAACAAAGGACAAACACATTATATACAGATATACAAATATATGCATATATATTTGTCTCTTTACATATATATGTCATTTTATATGTTATGTCTCACACACATACTCAGTAGTATGTGGCTCTAAGTTCCTTTAAGGCAGGAACTACTTTTCATTCGTCATCATGCCCCTAGTACCTAGCACAGTGTAGATGATTTATAAATGGTGTTTGTTTGTTTGTTAATTCCTCTACGCCACCCACCCACCCACACCCCTGTAGTAAGAGAATCCACTCTAGCTTGTGTGGGCATCTTTTTCCATAATTTTGGGGGGGGGAGGTGAAAAGATAGACAATTCTTCTTGGAAATCTCCAAACCATGCTATCTGCGTTCTGACCATTGCCCCCTCCCTCTCATCCTCCTTCCACTAGAACCTTGGATTCAGACCCCTGAAACCGCCCTGGGCTTTTGCCTTATATTGTCCAGAACTAAACCTAATTCTCAGTTCTGAGTCATCTCTCCCACTTTCTAGTCCCCTTTACACGTCTTCCTTCCCTGCCCCAACTCCATCACATTGTAAGTTTGTCAAGGACAGGAGGTAGATTATTTCTCAGATAAGTATCTCCAGCACTTATCACAGTGCTTGACCCATAGTAGGCACTTAATAAATGCTTTATGAATCAATCATTTAAGTTAACTATCAGCAGAGACTTCCCAGGTTTTAACTAAACATTTCCCTATGAAAGAACTTGGAGGTGGGAGCTTAGAAGACAAAACTAAAAACTTAAGAAATGGTCCTTTTATCACTTAAAAAAAAAACATTTTTTGCATCTGTTAGAGACATCTTATGCCTCCTACAGTCATCTGTTAATGATCTGATCATCATATTTTAAGTAGAAGTTATCGCAGTGTTTAATTTATTTTTTTTTATTTTTCAATCACTTGTTTCTGTGATGCCATAAGGAGCTGCTGTATCTTTCATTCATTTTCTTATATCTGTCATCATCATCATCTGTTAAAATTTCTGCCTAGAACAATGATCTCCTCTCCTTCTTTTGTGTGTGGGGATGGGGGAAGGGTTTTTTGAAGTGTTGGGGTGGGGTTGGGGGAGGGGTTTTGCTTTACCTTTTTCACTTAAAGTGTTACTCCATATAATCATTTATAGATTGAAACAAAACCTTTTCTTAGGCTAAAGTCTGTTATATGAGTAATTCTACTCAATCAACTATTCCAAAGTCTTCTGTCACTGTAGATTATTGGTAGCATTTGGCTGTAACAGTCCTTTAGACGGGAGCCTTAAAATGATCAAATTCAGCATTTCAGCTTTGACAACTTCCTTCTCTTCTTCTCCTTACTAGCTGATGCCAATGGCACTCTGAACATCCCTGTACAAAATATCCGTTCCCTCAACCTGACAACAGATCTCACCCTCCTGAGCAATTACCAGCTTCGAGATGTGGTACCAGGAAATAATGGATGATTCATAAGAGGCACTTGGCCTGGGAATGAAAGCCAAAAGGGAGTATCATGTGAACTACAGAAAGCACTTTGGTGCAGGGAACATCCTTTCATTGATAACACATCTGCACTGCCTGGAAATGAGTTAAAGAAAATCAGATGTGCTACTATTTTTAAATAGCTTTTGAATGTAAAAAAGGTACCCAGTAAAGATGGTGGAGAATACTGATCTGGGAAAGCATCAAGCACTGCATTTCTTTTTTCAGCCCTGTCCTTGAAAAACAAAATACCATGTGGACCTCAATGTCTCTTCCCAAACATTCCAAGGTCTTTGAAAATGGTGGATTGAAGGACCTTATTTTTTTTTCTGAAGTTAGTATTATGGAAGGTTTCTGGATCTAACTTTGTTGGATCCAAGGCTAAAAGGAAGCAACGTGACTACCTCCGATAGATCCCCTCAATAGGAATGTTTTCTCTACCTCTGCCTAACAAATGACCTTTTGTACACTCAGGCACACTTAGTAACTAAAACATTTCTCCCTTTTGAGACTTAAATTTTAAAAAGGATAGGTACCCACTAGATCTCTGATCTGGCACCTTTATCTTCTATTTCTAGTCCTGAATTTTCACTCCTACATCAGAGGAAAGTCGAGGAACACTTTGGGGAAAAGACTCTCTCATTTTTCTCATAAGCTTGTCTTCTCCCAGTCAGGAAAAAATCTAAATATGTCAGCATTTGAAATACCCTAAAGGATGGCCATTGGCTCACTTTTCTCACAAATCTCACTTGTGTGGCTTCACCCAGATGGCACCTGAGAATATCAGCATATGTCTTTTCCCAGACATTTTAAGGACTTGGAAAATGGTAGACTGGAGAATTGTATTTTTTTCTGAGATTAGTGTTGTAGAGGACTTCTGGCTCTAACAATTCTAGATCCAATACCAAAAGTTAAATAATTCCTCCTGAAGCAATGCTGCTGCTGATAGATGCCCTAAACAGGAATGGAAGAAAATACGTAAGCATTTATGAAACACCCACTATGTGCCAAGTACTAAGTGTTTTACATATATCTCATTTAATCCTCACAACAACCTTGTGAGGTAAATGCTATTATTAGCCTTATTTTACAGTTGAAGAAACTGAGGAAGATAGTGGTTAAATGACTTGCCCAGGGTCATATAGTTAGTAAATGTCTGAGGCCTGATTTGAACCCAAATATTCCTGACTCTAGGACCAGACCTCTATCCACTGTGCCACCCATCTACCTTTGCTTTACCTAAAAAAGGTGGCCATCGGTTCCCCAACTGCAAGCATTTAGGTTCAGAAGGCATCAAACAGGATAGGTCCTATTTAGTACAGTAAAGGATAATGAAAAAACTTAAACATGATCCCATTAAACCCTCTCCCCCCCCCCAAAAAAAAAAAGCCTCTCTTCATTTGCAATGAAATTCCAGCTTCCTGCACATACCTCTAGACTTACGGTACTACACTGAGTAGGGCTCCCATAAGGAAAAATAATTCAGGTTTACTAGGGAGTACAGGGAAACTTACTTCCAAGAAACTGACTACTATAGCTTGAGTGACTTATAGTATTGGCCCGGATAGGACCCCAAAAAGGGGCAATACCCGGATTTGCCCCACCTCATCATGCCTCATGACTCTTCTCTAGGTGATACTACATTGTTCTGCTATCACTGGTCTCAGCTACACCAACCTTGCTTCCTCATTGGAACTGCACTCCATAGCTACTATAATCCACTGTCAAGGGTGATTTACTGGTTCTTCTCCCAAGTTGCTTACCATGGTGGCCCCTGATCACCCACTCATATTTTTTTCTCATTATTTTGGCTGTTTCCTACTGCTTGGTCCCAAGAGATGATGCTGTGTTTCAAGTGGCGAACAGCTAGACAGGGAAGGAATCACACTGGGATTTGTATTACATCTTTTCCAGAGTTAAATAGCCAGGACCAAGATAGCTCTAGGCTATTCAAACCTTTCAACTCTTTCAGGCAGGTCTGTGGTCAGAATGCCTCTGGATCAATTATAATTTCTGCTCTTGCTTTTCAGTCCCATAGTCTTGCTTTCAATCAATCAACCAACAAGGATTTAGTAAGTCTCTAGTACATGCCAAGCATTCAGTATACAAAAGACAAGAGTGAAACCTTCTCTAACTTCAAGGGCCTTATATTCTATTGGGAGAAGAAATATGTACATACTTGGGTATGTAAAAAATAAATACAGGGCAATTTGAAGAGGGAAACAAGACTAGGAAAAGCTTTGTGTAGAAGGTGGCATTTGAGTGAGTCTTGAAGGAAGAGATTCTAAAAGGTAGCGGATGGAAAGAGTGAATTCCAGGCATAGGAAAACCAGGATAGGCACAGAAGTAGAAGACGGAGTTTCATCTTCAAGGCACAGTAAGAAGGTGGCTTGATTAGATCTGAGGTCATAGGAAGGAGAGAAATGGATAACAAAGTTAGAAAGTTGGCTTGTGACCAAGTTGTGAAGAGATTTAGAAACTAACATAGGAATACATATTGGAAAAATATGAAAAGATAAAAAAATTAAGAAAAGATAGAGTTACTGGAGCTAATTGAGTTATGGATTAACAAGGTCAGACCCATGCTTAAAGAAAATGACTAAGCTATCTAAAGGGTGGATTGAGTAGGGAAAGATTTGAGGCGGGGAGATCAATTAAGAGGTTATTATAAAAAAAAAAAAGAGGCTATTGCAATAGCCCTGGGGAGAGATAATGATTACTTGCACTAGGATGGTGGTTGTCTGGGTAGAGAGAAGGGGACATATACAAGAAATGTTGTAGAAGCAGAACCGACAAAATGAGGAATGAAGAGGAGTTAGGAGTCAAGGATAAGGTCACAAAACTGGGTGACTGAAAAAATAATGGTACCCTAAGATAGAAATGTAGAAGTTTGGAAAGGAAAGTTTTTTCTGTGTAAGATAGTGAGTTCTGTTTTGAATATGTTAGTTTTGATGCCTATGGAAGATCTAGCTTGAAGTGTTCAATAAATAGTTGGAGACTCATAACTGGAGATCATGAAAAGACCAGGCCTAAATATATAGAGCTAGGAGTTATCTGCAGAGAGATGATATCTATGCCCATGAAAGTTAATGGAGTCACCAAGAGAGAGAAAATAGAGAAAGAAGCGAGCCCAAGGAAGAGCCTTGGCATACACCCTCAGTCCAGAAATGCAATACGGATGATGATGATCCATCAAAGAAGACTGACCAAAAGTGATCAGATAGAAAGAAACCCAAAAGAGAGGAGTACTACAAAAGACCAGAAGGAAAGGGTGGCCAATAGTGTCAAATGCTTCCAAGAGGTCAAAAAAGATGAGAATGAGGATTATAAAAAGGCCATCATACTTTGCAATTTAGAAATCACTGGCAACTTTGAAGAGTGCAATCCCAGTTAAGTGAGGAGGTCAGAAACCAGTTTGTAAAGGCTTGAGAAGTGAAGATAAGGAGAGGAAGGGGAGTCAATGAGTATAGACAGCTTTTTTCTATGAGTTTGCCTATGAAATTAATGAAAGATTTAGGGTGACTATTTGAGGGTATGACAGGATCTAGTAAGAAGTGTATTTTTAAGGATGGGAGAGATTTGGGCATATTTGGAGGCAGAAGGGGAGGAATCATTAGATAAGTAAGGAGTTGAAGAATAGAGAGAGTGTTGAGGGAAGCAATCTTCAGGAAAAGATAAGAGGGGAAAGCATCAAATATGCATATAAGGAGCTGACATTGGTGAGGAGAAGAGCCATTTCATCACTGGAGACCAAAGTAAAGGAATATAGAATGGCAGATGATATCAAGGGTTTTGAGACACTAAGAAGAGAAGAGGAAGGTCACAGTGAATGGTCTCTATTTTTTCCTAGAAGTATGAAGAGAAGTCCTTGGATTAGAAGATATACCAAAAGGGGCTAATGTACAAAAGGCTTTTTGGGGAGTGGAAGAAAGAATCAATTAGGAAAGAGTAAAGGGATTATATTGTTGCAATGACAGTTCAGTTGATATTAGATGGCATTAGTTTGTAGTGGACCCATTTGCCTCAATTGTGTGATTTTCTTATGGCCCCATTTAGCTGCATGTGAGAAGTGGAGGAAGCAAATGGTAAGAGAAGTCCAGGTTTGGAGTGAGGCAATACATAAGTATCAATCAAACAGGAAGGAAGGGATTTTGAGAATAGAAGACAATGTAGAGTTAAACTATTTTCCCATTCTCTTCATATCAAAAATGCTTGACATCATTTCCAACTCTCTTTTCCTTTCCCTCAGTCTCTGACAAAGAGGTTGTCTTTGCCCAGACCAACTCCCCTAAATATACTCTTGATCCTATCTCCTTTCATGATGTCTATGAGATTATACCCTTAACCATTCCACCCCTCTCAAATCATCTATCTCTACCCATCAGGTGATTCCTTCTCCGCTGTCTTCAAACATGATCAAGTCTCTCCAACCCTTAAAGAAAGAAAAAAAGCTTCACTAGACCTTCCATCCTTTCAAACTATTGTACTATCTCTTCTCCCTCAAATTCCTTGAAACTTCTTCAAAAAGCTGTCTACACTCACCATCTCCACTTCCTCTTCTCTCACTCCTCAAAATTTGGCAACCTGTCTTTTTTTAGTGAATTTTTATTTTTTTAATTTTATTTTATTGTCAGTTCCAGATTCCTTTCATTACTCTACTCCCTCCCCCACCCATTGAGAAAGCAAGAAATAGAATACTTGTTATATATACAAAGTCATGCAAAACATAATTCCACATTAGCCATGTTTGGGGTATGAGGGGTGGGGGAGAGAGAGAGAAAAAGAAAGAGAAAAAATGTGCTTCAGTCTGCTGTCTGATCAGTACTATGTCTGGGAGTAGATAGCATTTTTCATCTTAAGTTCTTTGGAATTGTGGTAGATTATCATATTGATCAGAATTACTAAGTCTTTCCCAGTTGATTACCTTTACAATATTGTTGTTACTATGTAAATTATTCTCCTGGTTCTGCTCACTTCATTTTGCATCAGTTCTATGTATCTTCCCAGATTTTTCTGAAACCATCCCTTTCATCATTTCTTATAGCACAATAGTATTCTATCACATTCTTATATGATAACTTATTCAGCCATACACCAAGTGATGGGGATTCCCACCCAGTTTCTAACTCTTTGGCTCCATAAAAACGCTGCTATTAATATTTTTATACATATGGGTTCTTTTCTTTTTTCTTTGATCTCTTTGGGATGTGGACCTAGTGGTCATATTGCTGGGTCAAAGAATATGCCACTACTAGAAGTAGTAACCTCAGAGTTGGATTAGTCTTTGAGGTCCCTCCCATGTCTAGAACTATAATCCTATTATGAAAAGAGCACCAGTTTAGAATTCAAGATTCTTAAGTTTTAGTAGCAACTCTTCTACTAACTAACTAGCTGTGTGACCTAGGATATCTTTTCTTAGCCACCTCTATCAGGCAATCAAAACTCAACAGCTATATGACTTTAAACAAATCACTTTATCCTTCTGGGCCTGTTTCCTTCATCCAAGGGTTGGACTAGAAAATCTATAAAATCACTTCCAATGACTCAATAAATATTTATTAAGAACTTAGTATATTCCAGGAAGTGCTCTGGGCTCTTAGGATAAAAGTATAAAGAACAAAACAATCTCTACTTGCAAGAAGCTTACATTCCTAGACTCTAAGAGTTGATTACATCAAGCAACCATTTTATTTTTGTATTTTTTAATTGATTTGTTTATTTACTTTTAGTTTACAACATTCAGTTCCACAGTCCCTTGAGTTTCAAATTTTCTCCCCCTCCCTCTTCCCTCCCTGCTGTCATGTCGGCACGCACTCAAATATAGGATCTACAAATATCTTCATGTTAATCATTAGTCAAGTTGTAAAGGAGGATTATAACTGATGGAATGATCAGTGGGAAAGAGGAAACAAAATAAAACAAAAAAAAAGAAACACAGCAAGTAGTTTGTTTCAATCTGCATTCAGACTCCGCATCTCTTTCTCTGGATGTGGGTATCTCTTTCGATCATGAGTCCTTTGGAGTTGTCTTATAACCTTACATTGCTGAGAGGAGCCCAGTCTATTGAAGTTAGTCATCACACACATATGTTGTGTCTGATTGTGTACAGATTTCTCCTGGTTCTGCTCTTCTTGTTCAGCATCAGTTTATATAAGTCTCTCCAGGTTATTACGAAATCCATCTCCTCCTCATTTCTTATAGTACAGTAGTATTCCATTACATTCATATACCATAACTAAACAAGCATTTTAAAACATAACTTTTTGGGGTGGCTAGGTGGTGCAGTGAATAGAGTGCCAGCCCTGGAGTCAGGAGGACCTGAGTTCAAATCTGACCTCAGACATTTAACACAAAAAACTAGCCGTGTGACCTTGGGCAAGTCATTTAAACCCAATTGCCCTCCAAAAATAAAAGAAGCAAAAAAAAACCTTATTTTTTTGTTTTCTTCTATAGCCATTGAATCCTTGCTCAGATGGATCATGGGAATATCTCCTTGGGGGCAGCAAAGAAAACGACAAAAAATGTACCTTCCAACTCCTCTGGGTACCACTTTCTCTTTATTCAGGATGAGTGAATGTGCCCGGTGCATCAGTTGGCCCCTATACTATTTCCTCATTACTCATGTCATACTTTTTCAAATAGTTCCTGAGAGGAACAAGAAGCCTTTGCTCTTTCAACTGCTAATCAGAGATCCTCTCCTCGAATTCTGTGACACAATGAGGGTGAACATGACACAGGCACAATGGCCCTCTAAGAAGCACCAAGAGTGATGATGTAGAAAGCTCTCTTCTTTGTCCGAATCCTCCTCTGCTTCCCTGCTTTTGTGCTAATAACTACTCTCCTCATATCTCACCTTCTTCAGCACCACCTGTAATTAACTTTCATCTTTTTCAGGCTCTTCCTTTCCACTTTGAAACAATGAATGTAGGCATTGTTCCCCATCCTTTCATTCCCTTTTGCTTCCCCACTCATCTTCTTTATCACTGAAATACGCTTCAAAACCAGAAATGAGTTTGCCAGTAGTTTGAATTGTGTGATCTTTGGACAAGATGTGCCCATTCTGATTGTAAATGAAACCCTTTACCTTTCTGGATTCAGAACTCCAAATTCAACTAGACTTATTTGTAATTTTAAAATTTTGGAAAAGATCACATAAGTATACCTGGCATAGTCTGTAAGGACACACTGTTCATGAAGACATAAAATGTTTGACACAGGAAGAAGATCATCTAATATATTCCCCTCATTTTATAGAGGAGAAAGCTGAGGTCCAGAAAGATTAAGAGGCAAAGGTAGTCCATTAAGTTAGTAGCAGAACTGGGACGAAAACTCAGCTTCCTAAACTCCCCATCAGTTCTCTGACCACTATGTTCACACCATCCCTTGTCCTACTGATATATAAACAAGGTTGACAATAAGCAGAATTTTGAAGCAGGCTAAATTTGTCTTTGTTCCCCACCCTTGTTCCCCTCTAACACTTTCAGAACTCGAGTACCCTGTGACTTGCCCAGGAGCCCTCACTAATGATGGTCCACTTAGATCCACCCTCCCAAACTCATATATGCCACAGCTTATTGGTGCTGATGATTATAGCTAATTAAAAGAAAGAACTCTGTAGAAGAGAGAGAGATGAATAAATGAATGAATGAATCAATGAATGAATGAATGCATTTATGACGTGCTTATTTTATGCAAAACACTATGCTAAGTTCTAAGATATAAATAGAAAAGTAAGACAATGCCTGCTCTCAAAAAAGCTTACATTCCTGTGAGGAAAACAATACATAAGGAAGCTTTTGGCTGTAAGTCAGATGGAAAAGTTCCATGATTCTTAGGGTACAGGGACAAAGTTGAGAGTAACGCCTCTTTGTTAATGTTATCTCCACTGATAAAATATCACTTTCTAATGTTGAACTATTTAATAATGCCACAGACTTTGTTTGCAAGGATTTTCTTGTATTCCACATATTTTGTTTTCCTCCAATATAATGTGAGTTCCTTTAGAGAAGGGACTCTCTTACTTTTCTATTTGCATCCCTAGCACTCAGAACAATGCTTGACATAAAATAAGCATTTAATTAAATGCTTCATTCACTCTCTCATTCATTTATCCATTGGTACATCTCCCCTCCCTCTTACTCCAGATTTTCTCTCCTTTAATTGGCTATAATCACTAGTTGTGGCAGGTACTAGCTTACGAGGGTGGATCTAAATGGATCATCATTAGTGGGGGCTCCTGGGAAAGTCATAGAGTGCTTGGGTACTTCTGGGTCTTCAGTCGCTGTGATTGTAGCATCTGTAGGAACAGTTGCCAGAATGCTTCCCAAGATGCTAAAACATAGAAACATCATTATTCCCAAGACTCTTGGGCCAAGGTTCCTTGACAACATCTATAGGGAGGCGGTGGTCAAGGTGGAGGTGGTCTGGCTTCCCTGGCTCAGACTGCCTCCCATCTCTTTCTCTGAGTGCCTTCATGCTTCATCTACACTGACTTGCCTGCCCTGTGTGTGGCGGTTAGTTGGCAGAAACAAGAAGAAGAACATGGTGCAAACTGTGGTTCAAAAAGGTAGCCAGAATGTTGTGCCAAGGTCAGCTGAGAGTTTTCATTCGGTTCAACAGATCTAGAGAATTGAGCAAGAATTGTGAAGCGTAAGCCAAAACAGTGGTCCAAAGTAGATGGGGTAGTGGTTGGCACAGAAAAGCAAGGCTAATACCACGCAGAGAAACAAGCAATCACACACACTGAAAGTTTCTCGTGAAACATCAAGCAAAACTAACATCATTTTGTGATAACACTGTGCTAGCTCCATTCGCTTCTCTTTTAGCTACGTTGATGCTCCTATGGCTCCTTCCTCCTTTCATTCTTCTCTTCTTCCTTCGCTCTCATCAAATCATAACTGCCTTAGGTTCATTCCCGTGGGGCTTTCTTCAGTGACTGGGTTAATCTGACTCCTGGTCTCAGCTCTACCATGAGCTTGTTGGATGACTTTAAGTTGAACTTTATAAAATAAAGAAGGAGACCTTTCACCAAAAGTGCCCCAGGTTAAAAAAAAAAAAAAGGAAGGGAATGGAGCCTGCTAACTATAGACCAATGAGATTGATTTTGATTCCTAGCAAAATCGTAGAACTATGTTTCTAAAGGTACGTTTAATGAACATCCCATTAGATTGTGAGCTCCTTGAGGGCAGGTACCATCTTTTGTCTCTCTTTGTATCTCCAGCCCTTAACACAGTGTCTGGTACACAGTAGGTACTTAATTTATTCGTTTATTAACTGACTGAAATGATCGCAAAAAAAAAAATTGCTTCATCTAGAATCATCAGTCCAACCCCCTTATTTTATAGATAAGGAAACTGAGGCCCAGAAACCTGAAATGACTTTCCTGATTTAGTGTCAGAGGCAAGATGTGAACCCAAATTCTCTGACTACAGAGCTTGATACTCTGTCCATTGTACTACACTGGATCCCTTTGTAGTTGACAAAGATTTTTTAGCAAAGCACTTGACAAAGTCTCTCATGCTATTCTTGTGGAGAAGATGGAGAGATGCAAGCAAGATAATAGTAAAACTAAGTGAATTCAGACACAAAGAGTAGTCATTAAGGTTCAATGTCAAGTTGAAAGGAGGTCTCACTAGTGGGAGATGAGGGATCTGTGCTTGGCCCTGTGCTATTTAACATTTAAATCAAGGACTTGGATAAAAGAGCAGAGGGTATGCCTATTAAGATTGCAGATGGGGGGAAAAAACTGAGATAGAGAACACATTGAGTGATAAAATCAGGATCCAAAAAGTTTTTGACAGACTAGAGCTTTGGACTGAATATAATAAGATGAAATTTGATATGGTTAAAAGTAAAGTGGTTCAGAAAAAAAAAATTTGAGAAGTACCAGATGGTGGACATGGCTAGACAGCAGTGCATTTGCATAATATTTAGGGGTTTCATTGGTCTATGAGCTCAATACAAGTCAACATTATGATAGGGGAACCAAAAAAAGTTAATAGGATTTTAAATTACATTAAGAGAAAGGCAGTATCCAGGACTAGGAAAATGATGGTCCCATTATACTTTGATCCTGGTCAGATCACATGAGTATGTTCAGTTCTGGCACCACATTTTAGGAAAGACATCAGTTGCTGGGAGAGCATCCAGAGGAGGGTGACCAGGTGGGTAAAATGATTTTAATTCACACCGTGTAATCTTCAGTTAAATGAATTCAAGATGTTTAGCCTAGAAGAAAAGACTTAAAGGTTATACCCTAGGTGTCTCCAAGTTGTTGTTGTTTTTGAAGAGGACATCAAGGGTGATATCTTAACTCTCACATGAACTGGATTTAAGTGAGGCACAGCTGGGCAAAGTCATCAGCCTCATTCTCTCCTCCAGAGTCATTAGAGTCCAGGGGCAAGACAAGGGTCAAAAAAACCATGATGGCCCAAGATGTGGTGAGTGACCTTGGCCTTTATAAATTAAGGTCATTCCCAGGTTTCATTTTGTCTGAGGCCATGTTCAGGCAAAGACTAAGGACTGAATAAAAGTTGAGACAAAAGATGGCTCAATTTACCATCACAAAGCTATTGATCTGGGAGGGGAAGACCCTCAGAGTTTTTGGTCAGCACAAAAAATAATTGCTACTTACACTTATTCCAAGCCACCAACACCTAAACAATGAACCACCGAGGCTTGGGCTAAGGCTATTATTTACTCCTTCCTACAAATACAATCTCCATGGGAGGAGTAAGCTTAAACTTAGACCACATAATTGTAGTGAGGCACACATTTAAGAAATATGTGACAAGGCTTAACTCTTTTTAAAAAAAAAATTTTTTTTTAAAGCAATTGGGGTTAAGTAACTTGCTCAAGGTTACACAGCCAGTTATTTCTGGGTGTGGTGCTAAGTATCTGAGCCTGGATTTAATCCCCAGGTCATCCCAACACTGGAGCCGGTGCTCTTACTCGCTGAGCCACCTGGCCGCCCCTAAGGTTTAACTCTTAACACTTACTCTGGAAGTCCTCTGTGTTGAGGCTTCATGCAGATCCCTTGTTGTTATACATCCTTCATTCTTGCAGAGGACCAATGACATCAATTGACCATTGATTGACCAATCAATGGGGTGATGTCTTAAATTGTGTATGAATTAGATTTAAGTAAGACAGTGCAGTGCAAAGTCATCAGCCTCACTCTGTCTTCCAGAGTCAAAGAAGTCCAGTGGCAAACCAAAAGTCAGGATGACTGGAGATGGCCCAGGATACAGTGGATGACTTTGGCATCTTCAATGTCTAACCAAGCTCTTAGAGTCACAGGCTAAGAGTTGAGTGTCAGGTCGACACCAAAGGTAGATGACCAGCCCTGAAAAGGGTTTGACAAGCCCTCACACCAAAGGTGCTAGTCTTCCTTGAACACCCCATACACCCTGTTTTCAAATACTAGAAGGACTATGATCATACGGAAGAAGGATTAAAATTGTTCTAGTTGCTCAGAGGACCAGAAGTAATGAGTGGTAATTACAAAGAAGCAAATTTTGGCTGGATGTAAGGGAAAATGTTATAACTATTACAGCTACCCAAAAGTGAAATGGATTATCTCCAAAACTAGCTAATTTCTCCTCACTGTAGATTTTCAGTCAAAGGGGGGATGAATATTTGTGGGCCAAGATGTTACACGTTCAGGTAGGATTTGGGTCAGATGACTGCCAAGGTCCCTTCCTGTTCTGAGAGCCTATGCTTCTTAGATGGTCACTGTGGTTCCTACAATCTCTAACATTCCAGAATTCATAGATTCAAAGAATCTTACACAGGACCCCAGAGGTCAACATCCTCCTCCTAAAGCAAAAATTCCCCCAACATCTCTAATTAAAGATACCTGATGATAGGGAAAATGACTACAAATAGTTCATTCTCACTCCATTCAATTCTCCATTCAGAGGTCAAACTGATCGTCCTAAAGCATAGGTCTAACCGTGTCACATGCTTATTCAATAAACTCCAGTGACTCTTTATCTCTAGGATCAAATATAAAATCCTCTGTTCAGCACTCAAAACCCTTTATAACCTTACTCCTTCCTACCTTTCCAGGCTTTTTACACTTCACTGCCCTCTGAGCACTCTGTAATCCATTGACACTATGGCAGGCTGTTCCATATGTAAGATACTCCATCTCTGACTTGGGGCAATTTTCACTGGCTGACCCCCATGCCTAGAATTCTCTCCCTTCTCTTCTCTGCTTCCTGACTTCCCTGACTTCCTTCAAATCCCAGCTAAAATTCCTTCTTCTACAATTCCTTCCTTTCCTGAATTCTAAAATTCCTTCCTTTTCTGATCCCTCTACTATCTTCTCTCTCTTGATTATTTCCAATGTATCCTATAAACTTGTTTGTACACAATTGTTTACATGTTGTTTCCCTCATTAGATTGTAAGCTTGAGAGCAAGGGCTGGTTCTTTGAATCTCTTTTTTTTTTTTTTTGGTCTTTATTAATTTGTTTGTTTACTTTTAGTTTACAAGATTCAGTTCCACAATTCCTTGAGTTTCAAATTTTCTCTCCCTCCCTTCTCTCCTCCCCCCCATGGCAGCATACAATCCAGTATAGGATCTGCAAATACTTTCACATTAGACATTAGTCAGGTTATAAAGAAGGATTGTATCAGATGGAATGAACAATGGGAAAGAGGAAACAAACCCAAACAAGATAAAGAAAAAGAGCAGGTGGTTTGCTTCAATCTACATTCAAACTCTGTTCTTTCTAGTTCTTTATCTGAATGTAGACCTCTCTCCATCACGAGTCTTTTGGAGTTGACTTATAACCCTGCATTGCTGAGAAGAGTCCAGTCTATCAAAGTTGGTCGTCATACATATGTTGTGTCTGTAATTCTATACAAAAGTCTCCTGGTTCTGCTCTTCTCACTTAGCATCAGTTCATATATGCCTCTCCAGGTAAATATGAAATCCATCTGCTCCTCGATTCTTATAGCACAATAGTATTTCATTACATGCATATACCACAATTTGTTCAGCCATTCCCCAATTGATGGGCTTCCCCTTGATTTCCAATTCTTTGCCACCACAAAAAGAGCTGCTATAAATATTTTTGTACATATGTGTCTTCCTCCCACTTCTATGATCTCTTTGGGATACAACCCTAGAAGTAGTATTGCTGGGTCAAAGGATATGGCATTATTTATAGCCCTTTGGGCACAATTCCAGATTGCTCTCCAAAATGGTTGAATCAGTTCACAATGCCACCAGCAATGTATTAGTGTTCCAATTTTTCCACATCCTCTCCAGCATTTGTCATTTTTCTGTTTTGTCATCTTAGCCAATCTGACCAGTGAGAGGTGGTACCTCAGAGTTGTTTTGATTTGCATTTCTCTAATCAATAGTGATTTAGAGCATTTTTTCATATGCTTATAGATATCTTTAATTTCTTCCTCTAAAACTGCCTGTTCATAGCCTTTGACCATTTCAATTGGAGAATGACTTGTATTCTTATAGATTTGACTCAATTCTCTGTATATTTTAGAAATGAGGTCATTATCAGAGACATTGGTTATAAAAATTCTTTCCCAATTTTCCACTTCCCTCTTAATCTTGGTTTTTTTAAATTTCTTTATATCCCCCGTGCTTAGCACAGAGTCTGGTATGCTGTAAGTGTTTAATAAATACTTGTTGAACTGACTTGATTGCTTCAAGGCAACTCATTCTTCTTTTAGAAAACTCTTATTATTACAAAGTGTTTCCTTATGTTGAACTGAAATCTGCCTCTCTATAATGTATAATCATTAGTTCTAGTTCTTTCCCCTAGGACTACAGAGCACATGCCTAATACCTTTTCCACATGAGAGTACATGATTTTTAAAATTCAAACCTGTTATTGTCTTCACATATTGTTGCAGTTTTATAGGGGCATCCTAAAACACAAGTCCTCAATTCAAAAGAGAAACATTCAAGGGGCAGCTAGGTGGCACACACAAAAAAAATAGTACTGGCCCTGAAGTCAGGAGGACCTAAGTTCAAATCTGGTCTCCGACACTTGACTCTTGACTAGCTATATGACCTTGGGCAGGTCACTTAACCTTACCTTCCCCTCTCCAAAAAAAAAAAGAGAGAGACATTCAGGCAAAATGTCAGGCCAGTGGTTGGGGCAGTTGGCAATGGTCCTCACATACCTGGGTATATATTTAAAACCAGCTACAAATGAAAAGAGCCAAATAGTAAAGAGTCTAAGGAACCCAAATCTCAATCAGGTCTCAGTATGAGCAAAGATGAAATTTTTCAATCAGTCAAAAATCAATCAACAAACATTTGCTAAGAATCTACTACATGCCAGGCAACCATACTAAGTGCTGTTGCACAAATTCTTACAGCACAAATGCTAATAATTCTTAGGTTTTATTCGTCTTGGAGGCTGTAAGAAGTCAAATGAGTAAAGTAGTCATTCCTTGTAGCTCTGTTTGTCATCATTACAACAACTCTCTCATTACTAAGCATTAGAAAGTCAAAATCAAGACTGATAGAGTGAGAGTGCAGAAACTTTGAATGCTAAAATATCCAAAGAACGGTCATTATCTAAATTCATAGCAGGTAGAGAACAACTTGCATGAAGAAGCTATTCCAGCGATTGCAAATGAAAAATCAAAGAGAATGTATAAGTAGCTGTTTGATGGTTAGGTTTTCTTAACTAGATAGTAGCATTTCATTATTTATAGTCATCTAAGATGGTACGCACTCAACTCTAAGATGTGATTTCAGAATGCTGAAAAATAACTGCTAGAGCAAATGCTATCTTTTACCAAGTGCTATACAAATGCTTTCTGTAAAAGCCTTTTTCTATGGCCCACATTTATCTAGGGCAGGCATTCTTAACCTTTTTTAGCATCTTGGTAGCCTTTGGACCCTTTCTTAGGATAATGGTCTTAAATAATGGAAGAAAATGCTAAATTTCATTCAGAGGCTAGTAAAGATAAAGATATAAAGATATTATTTTTAAAATAGTTATTTTTACATCATAATGTATATTAAAATACTTTAAATATTTATATTATTTTTAATAATATAAAGATTTTTCCCCTCCAGCTTCACTGATCTTATTAAATTTATCCAAGGACCCTACCTTAAGAATCCCTGACCAAAATCCCCTAACAAAATAATATTTCTTATTATTTCAACAAAGTTTGCCAAGTACAAATGTAAATATTTTTCTAATTCTCCCCTTTTCTGGCTTTAGAACCCACAACAGTGCTCTCCCTTTATCCTCTACCTTCACCCCAAAGTTGTTGCAAAGATTTTTCCCATAATCCCTTAGCTTTAATACTCTCTTTATAGGCAACTAGATTTTATTTCATTCTGCTTTGACAAGCCAGAGTGCAGAAAGGGTAGAATGCATTCTGTACCAAATAATTCTGTAGCAACAATGTTAAGAGCTTAGTTTATCCAGTGCTACGAGTGTTATTTCATCTTATTTTCATAACAACTCTTGCAAAGTAGGCAGGGCAGGTTTATTGTCCCCATTTTTCTGTTTTAAAAAATGACTCGGAGAGGCTGTGACTTGGTTAAAGTCCCACAGGTCACATGGGGTGAAACCATTGCCATATCAATGCTCTTTCTCTTATAGCTCGCTGGGTTACAAGCACTTTTCCCTTGTATCTATCTCTTAGGAATGCCATAAAAAATAAATGAGCTGGTGCACATGAGGCACTTGTTATCCTTAAAGCATTATAAAAACTCAGCTATTAGCAATATTATTATTACCATTATTCAGGTGCAACATGAGTGAGTGTGTACCTGCAATACAAGTTCCACTGACTCCCATCAGAGGACCTCCAGCTAAGAAGTGTTTGTTTTCATTGAATTCCAGTTAGAAAAGGAGACCAACAATTTTCCAGCTACATCACGTTCACCTCTCTCATCTCTTCTTTCTTTTTCTGTCCACTTTCCAAGCTTCTTTAATTTCAAAAACCAATTTTTTCTCCATTGAGGAAAAAAAATGCTAACAAGAATGATCTATGAGTCTCAATAGAGTCAGCCAGCCCTAGGTAACGCTGCAAAGTAGCCAACATTTGCCTCCTCTGTCTGGCCCCTCTGGAACCTCAGCAGAGCTCTCCAAAAACATAGAACAAATGGTTTTCTCCCTGATCTCCGAGGTCTGGGGAACCCCAGGCTGGAACTTAAAGTAACACCAACTGAAAGGACAGAAAGCAATGTTAGCAGATGATACTATTTTTAAAAAATTAGACTCAATTAAAAAGACAAGGTCCTGCCTCTGATTCTCATCGATCAATCAATCAACAAGCATTTACTGAGTGGCTACTGTGTGCCAAGTGCTATGCTAGGTGATGGGGATTGTTGTGGTTATTTCTGTGCTTCTCCTTCTGTTTTTTGAAGAGGACCATGACACCAGAGTCTTGATGACGTGACTTTCAGTTGACTTGGATTTGAGTGAGGGAGAGCTGAGCAGGGTCACCAGCTTCATTTTCTCCTCCAGAGCCATCTGGGTCCAGTGGCCAGATATTCATCAGGACAACTGGAGATGGCCCAGGATGCAATGGGAGACCTTGACCAGTTACAGAGATAGAAGAAATCTCTACTCACAAGTGTCTTAATATTCTAACAAACAAGTCTATTTCTAAGTTTACACAAAATAACTCCAGGGAGTCTTAGTTCAATTTTAAGTGACACAAATCTGTCGTCATCTCAATCTTATTGTCTCCAAGGTAACACCTACTAGAATTTAATGCCTGACTGCCAGCTTACCTTCCTATCTTTTCTCTTTTCCTTCCACGTACAGCAGCAGCCCAATATGTCCATTTACCACCACAAGTATACACTTACCTACAGAGCTACAGTTGAGTCTTTTTTCAGGCTCCTAGGGAGTACCTCCTCCTTTTAGCCAGTGTAGTATAGTGGATGAGGGGCTACCTTGGAGTCAGGAAGACCTGGGTTCAAGTCCCACCTCTAAAATAGATTGATTATGTGATCATGAGCAAGTCATAACTTTGCAGTGCCTTAAGCAAGTCTGGAATATAAATTTCAAATAAGGTGCTGATGAAATCATAGATCCAGAAGAAGAAGAAAAATACCTCATGTTTCTCTGGTCACCTAGCATTTTTTTAATAGTATTTTATTTTTTCCCCAATTACATGTTAAAAAAACAATTTTTAACATTTATTTTTGGTTTTTTTAAAGTTTTGAGCTCTGAATTCTATCCCTCCTTCCCCTCCCCCCTCCCTCAGATGGTAAGCAATCTGACATAGATTATATATGTGCAATCACATAAAACATTTTCATTAATCCTTTTGTGCAAGAAAACTCAAAGAAAAAGAAAGGAAGGAAGGGAAGAAGAAGGAAGGAAGGAAGGAAGGAAGGAAGGAAGGAAGGAAGGAAGGAA
>NW_027185764.1:23007627-23013997 GCF_028583685.1 Petaurus breviceps papuanus
AGGAAGGAAGGAAGGAAGGAAGGAAGGAAGGAAGGAAGGAAGGAAGGGAGAGAAAGAAAGAAAAGAAAGAAAATAAAATGCTTCCATCTATTCAGATAATATCAGTTCTTTCTCTCAAAGTGGATAACATGTTTCATCATGAGTCCTTGGATCATTGTAAATGCTGAGAACAGCTAAGTCATTCAGAATTCTTCATCATACAATACTGCTGTTACTATGTACTATGATCTCCTGGTTCTACTCACTTCACTTTGCATCAGTTCACATAAGTCTTTCCAGGTTTTTCTGAAATCTGTCTGCTCATCATTTCTTATAGAACAATAGTATTCCATTACATTCATATACCACAACTTCCTCAGCCATTCCCCAATTGATGAGCAACCCTCAATTCTTAGCTATCACAAAAAAAAGTTGCTATAAATATTTTTGCACCAGTAATACTTAGCATTTTAGAAAGGACATGTTCTTTAGGAAAGGAGCCCTTAATTTTCCTCCATTCACAAAACATTAACTATCATATCTATGTAAGGCATTGTGATAGGTTCTATAGTACATATAGATTAGGATGGGACTTATGATTAGATTACTATAAGGAACTCCTAAGTGAGGAAAAACCCTGTACCAATACTGACCACCTTCTTCTCTGAAATGTATAGTCTTAGAGAATTCTCTACGGCACTGAGGAGTTGTGGCTTGCCCAAGGTAATAGAGTCAATATTTCACAGAGATATTTTTCCTGGTTCCAAAATGGAATCTCTAATCCCTAAACATCTTTATAGGACATATAAAGAAGAAAATCAGCTTGCATTAATAGATAAATTTTAAAAATAGATAAATAAAAATATTAAAAAATAATATTTTTAAAATAAGTCTATGAAAGAAGGCAGTGCAGGGATATTATTCTTCCCACTTATAAATTAGGAAACTGAGACTCACAGAGGTTAATGAAAACACAAGGAAAATATGTCAAACCTGGAACTCAAACCCATGTCTTTGGATTCTAAATCCAATACTCCTTCCATAAACCATGTTTCCTTTTCTGTTTAGTTATATATTACAGGAGTTAAGATGTATACACAGATAATTATTTAACAAGGTAAAATGTGAAACAGTAATGAGAAAGGTACAAAGAGCTGTTAGTTGAAAGGAAAGAGTTATCACTTTCAGCTGGAAGAGCCTTTTGATCTGGGCCTTGAAGGATGGGACTTGAAAAACCAGACAGATGGAGCTAGTAGGGAGGATATTCCAGGTAAAGGGAACAGCATGAGCAAAAATAGGGAGTTCAGAAAATTCTGGTTTGTTTCCAGCACAGCAAAAAGTCAGATTTGCCTGGAGTGGATCAGTCAGTGCAATAAATCACTAACAGATCTTCTCGCTGTCTATTATGGTACTTAGAGAAAATATACACTCAACTTATTGAAAACTACTCCTCCTGTGAACTTTCCCATCTCTTTCTGGGGTACCACGATCTGTTCAGACACCTAGGATCATAACTTCAGCATTACACTTCGCTCCTCCCTCTTCCTCACTGCAGTTATCCGATTAGTTGCCGAATCTGGTTGATTGTACAGCATCTCTGACATCTTTCAACTCATATAGCCACAGTGAGAGTTCAGGCCCTTGTCACCTCTTATCTGGACTATTACAAAAGTTTCCTAATGGATCTTCTCAAGTGTTTCCCCACTCCCATCCACTGACCACCCAGCTGCCAAAGTGATTTTCTTAAAACACAGGTCCATTTTTAACCAACCATGTAATTCCCTTATTCAATAAACTCCAGTGGCTCCCTATTACTGCTAAGGTCAAACATTCTTCTCTCTTTGGCATTTAAAGTCCTTCACAACCTGACTCCAGCCTACCTTTCCAACTTTATTATACATTACTTTTTTCACACACCTTGCACCAAACACTGTTTCTAGTAGCCGTGCCTTCCCACTGGCTGGAATATACCCCCTCCTCAGTTCTAACACTTAGAATCTCTACTTTCCTTCCAAGCTCAGCTCAAGTGTTTTCTCCTATAGAAAGCTCTTCCTGGTTTCCCCAGTTGCTAATGCCTTCCATGACCCCATTAGGGGTTTTCTTGGCAAAGATACTAGAGTGTTTTGCCATTTCCTTCTCCAGCTCAATTTACAGATAAGGAGCTAAGGTAAACAGGGTTAAGTAACTTGCCCAGAGTCACACAGCTAGTATGTGTCTAAGGCTAGATTTGAACTCAGGTGCTGCTGATTCTAGGCTGGAAACTCTATCCACTATACCATCAAGCTGCCCCCTCCTTCCTCTCTCTCCTGCCAAATTACTTTCCATTTATTTTGTATATATTTTTATGTACATCTTGTCTCCCCCAATAAAATGTAAGCCTCATGAGGGCTGATACTGTTTCATTTTTGTCTTTGGGTCCTGAGTTCCTAGAACAGTGCCTTGTACATAGTAGGGGCTTAATAAATGTTTTTTGGTTGGTTTATGGATTGATCCTCCTATATTCAGATAGCTGTGGGGATCTTAAAAATGTGTGTGACAGAGAAAATTCTAAATCTTGTAATTCATTTAGACATGGAACAAACCAACTTTTCATTTTTCTGTTAAGTTCATAAAAGAATTATAGGCAAAAAACAACTACTTGAATGAGAATTTCTGAAGAGTAATCCCAGGTGGAACACAGCCTACCACTCCTCAATATGATGGAGAAGGTCTTTCTTTAAATGTGATGAACAACACCACTGTAGAGCATAAGGTGGGGCAGCTAGATGGCGCAGTGGATAGAGTTCCCAGTCCAGAGTTAGGAAGACTTCAAATCTGGCCTCAGATACTCACTAACTGTGTGACCCTGGGCAAGTTAAACTTGTTTGCCTCAGTTCCCTCATCTCTAGAATGAACTAGAGAAGTAAATGGCAAAACACTCCAGTATCTTTGCCAAGAAAACCCCACATGAGGCCATGAAGAATCAGATATGACTGAAAAATGACTGAACAAGAGAATAAGGCATGGGGCAGCCAGGTAGCACAGTGAGTAAGAGCACCGGCCCCAGAGTCGGGATAACCTGAGATCAAATCTGGGCTCAGACTCTTAGCACCCACCCAGAAACACCTGGCCATGTACCTTGAGCAAATTACTTAACCCCAATTGCTTAAAAAAGAAAAGAGAGAATAAGGCATATTTAAACCAGGCAATTATGTCATTTTCTCAATTCTGCAGGAGAGTTATAAAATGGGGAAAAAAAACAACTCTTAATTTATAGGCCCATAGAAACTATAAACAAATTAGGACCAATTCAAAGAAATTTTGCCCAAAAATCATTATTTGGGGTGATGTAAGTCTTCACATCTCTGAAGCCATTCTGAGAAATGCCACAGCAAAGTCTTTACAGAGTAACAGACATGCAAAAGTTTTGAAAGAAGCAAAAGAGAGATGATCCTTAAAATCCCTTCTAGATATAAATCTGTGATCTTATTGTAACAGATCAAAACAAAGTAGAATTATACCAAGTGATGACAAGAGGACATTAGCATGAAGAGGAGAAAGATGCTAAATTCATATATTGTAAAACTTTCATTAACTGAGCCCAACTAGGCACAAAGTCTAATGTTAACCAACAATCAACTTTAGAGGAAATCTGAAAAAAGAGAATAATCACCAGAAAATGGTAATATATCAATTATTTAATTGAGAAATCTGTAGCATACGCATCAGCAGAGCTGCAGGGAAGAGTTTGGTGACAAAGGTGGGTAGAACAATTTGTTCGAACAGCCATAAAGGAGGCTGATGGAGCACTTAGAGCTTGGTCAGACATCAAAGATGCCGAGGTCGTCCATGCAACCTGGGCCATCACCAGTCATCATGACTTTTGTCCTTCCATTGAATTTCAATGATTCTAGAAGAGAAAGTGAGGTAGACAACTCTTCCTCACTTAAATCCAATTCATGTGCAAGTCAAGACATCACCTTGTGCTACCATTGGTCCTCTTGGAATGAAAGGCAAACAACAACAGTTGAGAAAGACACACCGAGAGGGAGATGGACAGATAGAGTGGTCGCCTTCTGGAAATGTCCTAAAATTGGCTATTCATATATACCTACAGCATGATTTTGGATGATGAACATTCGAGTTCAGATTGATGACCCTGGTAAACCATAACATTCTAATTACTAAATGAAAGGTAAAATTATGTTCCAATTAAATAAAACTCAACTCAACAAATGTGAGTGAAACATTTACTGTATGTGGAATACCATGCTAAGGTTTAGAGAGACACAAAGTTTAGGTCTTTGCCTGCATGAAGTTTAGGCTCCTAGCTGGAAGATGTGGCAGAAACAAAAATGACTGTAAAGCTTCACGAAGGTGTCATTTGAGCTGGGCTTTAAAAAATGAGAAACGGGGGGGGGGGGGGGGGGGCAGAACCAAGATGGCAGAGTAAAAGCAGGGACTTGCTTGAGCTCACCCCCAAACCCCTCCAAATACCTGTAAAAATGACTCCAAATAACTTCTAGAGCTACAAAACCCACAAAATGACAGAGTAAAACACATTTCCAGTCCAAGACAATCTGGAAGGTTGATGGGAAGGGTCTATCGCACCAGGGTGGGAGCAAAGCACAGTCCAGCATGGGCCACGCTGACACAGACAGGGCTGGAGGAAGCCTCAGGGGACTGAATCACTGGCAATTGTGGCAGTTTCCAGACTTTTCAACCCGTAAATGCCAAAGACAACAAAGAAGGTCAGTGGAAAAACTGTGGGACCTGGGTAAATGAGGAGTGTGGTCTGGCTGGGGACCAGCTCCTGACCCAGGGTGGCAGAAGTGACAGCAGCAGCAACCATGCCTGCTTCCAGAGCTCTGGGCCCACAGATGGTGGGGGATCAAGTGGCTTATACAAAACCCTGAAGCCTGGGACAGTACATCCACTCCCATGCACACTGGAAGCAGAGGTTTACCTTGAGAAAGAGTTAGAAAGTCAAGTATTTGACTGGGAAGATGAGAAAACAGTATAAAAAACTCAGACTATAGCATCTTACTTTGGTGACAAAGAAGATCAAAACATACAACCAGAAGAAGAAAACAAAGTCAAAATTCCTACATCAAAAGCCTCCAAGAAAAAATATGAATTGGTCTCAGGCCATAGAAGAATCCAAAAAGGGTTTTGAAAATCAAATAAGAGAAATAGAGGAAAAATTGGGAAGAGAAATGAGAGTGATGCAAGAAAATCATGGAAAATGAGTCAACAGCTTGCTAAAGGACACTCAAAAAATTACTGAAGAAAATAACACCTTAAAAAATAGACTAATTCAAATGGCAAAAGAGGTCCAAAAAAGTCAATGAGGAGAAGAATGCCTTAAAAAGTAGAATTGGCCAAGTGGAAAAGGAGGTCCAAAAGCTCACTGAAGAAAACAATTCAGGGAATAGAGCACTGGCCCTGGAGTCAGGAGGACCTGAGTTCAAATCTGGCCTCAGACACTTAATATTTACTAGCTCTGTGACCTTGGGCAAGTCACTTAACCCCAACTGCCCTGTCTTCCCCCCTCCAAAAAAGCAAAAAAATTAAATAAAATAATAATTCCTTCAAAATAAGAATGGAGCAAATGGAAGCTAATGATTTTATGAGGAATCAAGAAATTATCAAACAGAACTAAAAGAATGAAAAAGTAGAAGGCAATGTGAAATATCTCATTGGAAAAACCACTGACCTGGAAAATAGATCCAGGAGAGATAATTTAACAATTATTGGACTACTTGAAAGCCGTGATCAAAAGAAGAGCCTAGACATCATCTTTCAAAAAATTATCAAGAAAAACTACCCTGATAATTCAGAACCACAGGGGAAAATAGAAATTGAAAAAATCCACCACTCATGAAAGAGATCCAAAAAGGAAAACTCCTAGGAATATTGTAGCCAAATTCCAGAGTTCCCAGGTCAAGGAGAAAATACTGCAAGCAGTTAGAAAGAAATAATTTGAGTACTGTGGAAATACAATCAGGATAACACAAGATCTAGCAGCTTCTACATTAAAGGATCAAAGGGCTTGGAATATGATATTTCAAAGATCAGAGGAGCTAGGATTAAAACCAAGAATCACCTACCCAGCAAAACTGGGTATAATACTTAAGGGAGAAAAATGGGCATTAAATGAGAACTTTCAAGAATTCTTGCTGAAAAAACTAGAGCTGAATAGAAAATTTCACTTTCAAATACAAGAATCAAGAGAAGCATGAAAAAGTTAACAGGAAAGAGAAATCATAAGGTACTTATTACAGTTGAACTTTTTACCTACCTACATGGAAAGATAATACTGGTAACTCATGAGACTTTTCTCAGTATTAGGGTAGTTGGAGGAAATAGATAGATAGATAGATAGATAGATAGATAGATAGATAGATAGATA
>NW_027185764.1:23014007-23030176 GCF_028583685.1 Petaurus breviceps papuanus
ATAGATAGATAGATAGATAGATAGATAGATAGATAGATAGATAGATAGATAGATAGATAGATAGATAGATAGATAGATGGCACAGGGTGAATTAAATATGAAATAATGATATCCAAAAAAATAAAAATAAGGGATTAGAGAGGAATATATTGGGAGAAGGAGAAAGGGAGAGATAGAATGGGGTAAATTATTTCACATAAAAGAGACAAGAAAAAGGTTTCACATAAGTCAATCCCCAAAGACTCATGATGGAGAGAAATATGTGCATCCAGAGAAAGAACTAGAAAGAACTAACTTTACATCCAGGTGGAAACAAAATACATGATCTTTTTCCTTCTCTTGTTTGGTTTTATGTCCTCTTTACCATTTTTCATTCCATCTGATACAATCCGTCTTTATAACCTGACTAATGTATAATGTGAAAGTATTTACAGATCCTATACTTGACTATATGCCACCATGGAGGGGAGAGGAGGGAGAGGGACAAAATGTGAAACTCAAGGAATTGTGGAATTGAATCCTGTAAACTAAAAGGAAACAAACTAATTAATTAAAAAATTAAAAATAAATAAATAAATAAATAAGGTTTCACAATGGAGAGGAAGAGGGGGGAGGTGAGAGGGAATGAGTCTACCTTACTCTCACTGTATTTGGCTTAAGGAAGGAATAATTTACACACTCAATTGGGTATCTTACCCTATAGGAAAGTAAGGGGGAAGGGAATAAGGGGGGATGATAGAAGGGAGGGCAGATTGGGGGAGGGGTTAGTCAGAAGCGAACTTTTTTTGAAAAGGGACAGGGTCAAAGGAGAAAATAGAATAAGTGGGGGGTGGGATAGGATGGAGGGAAATATAGTTAGTGTCTCACAACGTGACTATTATGGAAGTGTTTTGCATAACTACACATGTATAACCCACATTGAATTGTTTGCCTTCTTAATGAGGGTGGGTGGGGAGGGAAGAAGGGAGAGAATTTGGAACTCAAAGTTTTCAAAACAAATGTTAAAAATTGTTATTACATGCAACTGGGAAATAAGATATACAGGCAATGGGGTATAGAAACCTATCTTGCCCTACAAGAAAATAAGGAGGAAAGGGATAAGGTTGGGGTGGGGGGGGCGGGGAAGTGAGGGTAAACTAGGAGAACGTGTAATTAAAATGCATGGCAGCTCTGGGTGGGGGGAGGAGAGAGATAAGGAGTTCTCTATACCAATGACATCATAGGCCTTCAGATTAAGAGTTCTTAACCTAAGGTCTGTGAATTTTTTTTTAATATTTTGATAACTATGTATCATTATAATTGGCTTCCTTTATAACCCTATTTGTTTTATTTTATGCATTTAAAAAGATTATTCTGAGAAGGGATCACCGGACTGACAAATGAGTCCATGACACAGAAAAAAAGGTTAAGAACCCATTGTTTACATAATATGTTCAAAATCAGGGAAGATGGGCTAGGAACCAAGGAACTGAAGATCTGTTCTGAAAAAGAAACAGCTTGACCAATGACACAGAACCAAGAAGTATAAAGTGAATTTAGGATAAATTAGATAACACCGATTAAAGGTGGCAGGACACAGTATGGAAGATGACTGTCATTTGGAAATGATTTGAAAGTGGTGAAAGCTTTAGGTTATCTGATGTTTGATAATTATCAATATTATATTTCCAATTTTTAAGTCAATCATTTTCTTTTGCACAAAACATGATGCCATATAGTTTAATAATCAATGGTAATAAAATGGTTTAATAACAAATGAAGGTGAAAACTAAGGGTGATTTAAGTTAAGTACTTCTTCTTCAAAAAGGTAGCCCTTTAAATACTCTAAAATAGCTATCATATCCTACTAAGTCATTACCTGATTCCTTCACTCTGCTGAAGGTAGACTGCACTGTGTCAATGTCCTTACAAAATGTGGCACCTAGGACCATAATACTCCAGAAATGATCTGACCAAGAAAGAATACATCAGGATACATTGCCCACATTCAAGAAATTACACTTCTCTTAATGCAGCTGAGGACTGAATTTGCCTTTTAAAGCCATCATGTCCCACTATTGGCTTATTTTGAAGAGGTGGTCCTCTAAATTCAATAGTGTGTCTTCCCCCTGCACAGGAACTGTTAATTTTCCCCATCCTTTATCTGAAAAGTTTATTATTTGAACACAAATGTAAAATTTTAAATTTATTCTTATTAAATTCCATCTTAATTATTAAATTCAGTCTATTGCTCTAGCCCATCAAGATATTAATTCATCATGTTAGTCTACAAATCTGATGGGCGTACAATCCATGTCATCCAAGTTATTGAGAACCAATGTAAATAGCCCAAGAACAAAGACAGATCCCTGAGCCATTCTGCTAGAGACCTCTCTCCATGTAGACATCAAACCATTAACTATTCTTTGGGTACATTTATTCAAACAGTTCCTGAAGCCATCTAAGTTTACTGTGATCTAGCTATATTTCTCCATCTGATGCACAAGGGTAGCATAAGAGACATTGTCAAATGTTTTGCTGTAAGTAGATCATCCAGGCCTGAACTTTTAAATCACTGGGGATAGATAGGTACTCAGTTACCATCTCTTCATTCATCTTTGATTTTAACTCCTCATAAACTATTTTTGTTCTATCCTCTATGCAAATATCATTGTCCTTGGAAGAGAAAACAGAAGAAAAAAAGAATTGGATCATTTCATTCTCTCACTGCCATTCCTTCTCAGTATTCCATCTACTCCAAGCAATGGTCCTAACCCTACTTTGAGGCACAGCTCCATAGGAAGTGTTTTACTCCACCTGACTCTCTGATATGATTTCTCTCTTTCCTCTTGTATAACTTTTAAGAAGCTCATTTTGTTGTTCTTAGCATTCATTACTAATCTCAGTTAATTCTGGACATTTCTTACATGATTCTTAGAAGGGGTTAGAGGAAGGAAGGGCATAGGGAAGATAATGAATTCATGTCTCCAGGTCATCAGCTTCAAGGTGCCCAATAGTCATTTGGAGATGTGAATATGGAGGTTAGGAGAGAGGTTAGGGCTAGATAAGTAGATTTGAGAATAATCAGCACAGAGATAATAACTGAATCCAATTGGTAATGATAGCTAACAGGGGTAGACCTGTCTCAGAAGTCATGATTCCAGATATCTGCTATTTACTCTAAGGATACCAGTTCTAAAGCACAGGACCTCTGTCCAAAGACAAAAGACAATCTTTCCCTCCAAAAGCAGCCTTTTCTTGTCTTCCCTCTCATCATCCAGTTATCAACTCCATCTGTCCATAGTTCTGTTCTGCCTACCATCAGCCACTCCCCATCCTACCAGTATCCCTTCCTCCTTGCTACAAAAAATATAATTACTGTCAGTGGTCCTTTAAATTTTCCAACCTAGGAAAAATTTCCTGCCTTGGGACAAAGCCCTTGTCTCCCCACCTTAGTTATGGTTCTATCTATCGTCTCTACCTCTTCACCCAGGTTCTCTTCATTGATCAGAATCAGGTCCAAAATGTAGCACTGAGTCCTATGCTTTTCAAAAAATGAAGTGGCTAGTAAGTAAACAGCAAATGCTTCAGATGGGGGCAGCTAGGTGGCACAGTGAATAGAGCACTGGCCCTGGAGTCAAGAGGACCTGAGTTCAAATCCAGCCTCAGACACTTAACACTTATTAGTAGTGTGACCTTGGGCAAGTCACTTAACCCCAATTGCCCTCCCAAAAAGCAAAAAAAAAGTCAGATGATGAAAACTATAAAAAGACCATTAAATTTGGTCACTAGAAGGTCACCAAATTGATGACCTCTGATTGAGTAGTTTCTAAGATGTCATAGGAATATATTGGAAGGGAACAAGCCAAGAATGGGTAGGGAGAAAATGAAAGCTATCTTTTTCAAGATATGAACAAGTTTTTCAAAACATGTATATATCAGAAGGAAGGGTAGGAAGAATTCTTGTTTGCTTACTAGAGACAAAAATTTATAGATTTTAGAAAAATTGAAGTGAGACTGATCCATAATTGGGTTTCTAGGTGAATCCAAAGACCTGAGTTTGAATCCTGCCACAGACACTTCTTTGCTGTGTGATTCCTGGGCACTTAACATCTCTTAGCCTCACTTTTGTCATACATCAAATGAGGATGATAATATCATCTACTGGGGTGGCTAGGTAACCCAGTGAATAGAGCACCAGTCCTAGAGTCAGGAGGACCTGAGTTCAAATCCAGCCTCAAACACTTAACACTTATTAGTAGTGTGACCTTGGGCAAGTCACTTAACCCCAATTGCTCTGCCTTCCCCCTCCAAAAAACAGAATAATAATAATAATATCATCTACCCTCAATGTTATTATTAGGAGCAAAGGAAAAAATATGTGTAAACCATTTTATAAACCTTAAAGCACTAAGAAATGTTAGATATTATTATTATTATTCCATGAGTATTCTGTTTAATGAGGTTTTTATTCCAAGTATTTTTTCTCCAAAATAATGCATTCTGATTTCTGATCCTTCAAGAGTCAAACAAAACAGTCTTTTCCCATTTCCATATTTTAAAATGTATTCATTTTTCTCATATCAGTATTAATCAATGGTAAGTGGCTTAGCCCATCCATTGAAATGGAACCAGAACCGGATGTGTTTTCCTTGATGAAATTCCAAGTTACAAATGTATTTCATTATAAACTAGAATTCTTAGGCTTAAGAAAATCTCAAGGTGGTTCAGTAAATTGAGTGCTGGCCCTAGAGTCAGGAGGACCTGAGTTCAAATCCAATCTCAGACACTTAACACTTACTAGCCATGTGACCTTAGGCAAGTCACTTAACCCCAATTGCCCTTCAAAAAAAGCAAAACAAAAAAAAAAGAAGAAAATTTCAAGAATACATATAGTCTACCCTCCAACTTAACTTTACCTGTTCAAAAAAGAAAGTTGTTTTCCATTTTCTTGAAAAGCTCTGAAAAAGAAATCAATTTCTCTACATGCTATGATAACATACTCTGGCCTCTCCTGTTGAAGGGTGTGCTAGTAAGTGTCTGAAAACTGCCTCATTTTCATTATTAACATTTTCTTTTTCACTTTTTACAAATAAGCATTCTGAACTTGACTCGTAATATTCGCCCCATTTCCAAGGGCTAAATGATCACCCTGAAAATTTAACAATCAGCTCTCGAGAGATGCTTCAGAATGGCCCCAGTACACTCCTGCTTAGACAAACAAGACACCAGGATTCAGCCTCTCTCCTTTCTTGAACTGTAACTCTGAATGTTTAGATGTTCATTGTCTCAGTCATCATTAAAGAGAAAGAATCAAGTTGGGTTTTTTAGATATGAAAGTGAAGTCAGAGTGAGTCACCAATTTAATCGACACCTCCCCCCCCCCCCATTTCTGTCAGAGAGGGGCAGAGGAAATATTACTTAGTTAACAATATTTATAGTCATTCTGACAAGTTATGGGTTTTTCTGTTGTGGTTTTTCTTTGAATGCTTAACTTCAAGGGGGGGGGGGAGCGGAGATTGGTAAATAGATTAAACCACAGCACATTGTTGATTCACACTTCCTCTGGTCCTGAGTCCTCATCTAATAGAGATTTTGAGCAGATTCTGTGCTCCTTCAGTTTCACAGCTAGAATCAATTTGGCAGAGCCACACAAAGTGTGAGAAACTAATAAGCTTGGTTCAACTTTAAAGTCGCTTTTGCGTCATTGTGTCCATTTTTTCTAAGAAATTTCACACCTTGATACAAATGATGGGTTATAGGAAAAAGAAACTTTATGTTAATTAACATTTCCAGAGATGGTGGACATGTGAAAATATAGTTCAATCCTAGGTAAATTTGATGAACTCTAAAATACAAATGAGTAGATCTTACTAGGAGGATGAAAGGCATACCTCCATGGAAAGAAAACCCCTAATTTAATATATCTTGGTACTTGACAGATGGATTCAACAATATTGAAGATGTTGATGTTTCAAGGTATAATAAAGGGAATAACAATCAGGTTAATGATTGCAAGCCCTAATTTACCATGAATTACAATGATCTATTAAATGATGCAGTAACATCCCACTATAATATAGTGTCCTAAAACCCTGTTTCCACAACAATCCAACTGTAGGAGAGAAATTTCTGGGGTAAAGGGAGAGATAAATATTCAAACTCTCCTGTTTGATGTGAAATAATTCATATTCATCTGCATCTGATAAAATATGTAAGCAATTTAACAGGAACATTTTGTGCTTTAGCGATTCATTTAACCATTTCCTCCAGGGGGCAAATAGTATATTCTCATCCAGATGTGTGGGGAGTTCAATGAATAAATCTGCAAACATCAAGAAAAGAGTCTAACCCCAAGAGTCTGATTTAAATCAATAAAACTAAGAAAGTTCAGACCAAAGGGAGTTGCTTTGACCTTAAGCTCTCCTCACAATCAAAATAAAGCATCTGAAAAGGGTGACCCTGACACTAAGACCTATTACTATAGTGAAAGAGAAAATACAGTAACAGAACAGAAGAGGTCTGAGTACTTTGAGCCTCTTTCATCAAACAACTCCAAATGCTACAAGAATGTTTATTTTACTCAGAATCTTTCTGGGATATATATACCATTTCCACTGTGTCTGTCCCACTGAAACAAGGCATTGAAGAAATACCTTCTTTTCTTTTTTGGGGGGATGGGGGAGGCAATTGGGGTTAAGTGACTTGCCCAGGTCACACGGCTAGTTTTTGTGTTAAGTGTCTGAGGCCGGATTTGAACTCAGGTCTTCCTGATTCCAGGGCCAGTGCTCTATTTGCTGAGCCACCTATCTGCCCCGAAGAAATACTTTCTCTTTCTACTTTAGCATGCTATGGCTGAAAAGGACCACACTAAAACACATTTTGGCCATTCCAAAGTATCTCTTGGTTTGCAGATGCTCACTCATATTCCCTAGACATATCCCTGCCTGCTACTGCACTGCTCATTATTCTAGCTTCAAACACTACAGAGGATGAAATGTTTATGCTTCACATGAGCAACTGGAATCCCAAAAAATGCCTTGCAAATAAAAGATATGATTGAATACAAATGAATAACACCTATTTCTTTTCTCTAACATTTCACTCACCTTGTGGTCTTGGTAAGAAGAGTAACCAAATATTTTTTAAGTGTGTTTTAAATGTACCACCTTCATCTAATGCTGTATTTCAGTAGGAATATTTTCACTGACTGGGAAATTAGGTATCATCTCCCATAAAGTTGTATGGGTCATATTTCACACGTTTATGTAGTGATTTAAATGTTTCCAAAACCACTGTCAGAACTTGGCAGGCACCATAGCTATAAAAAAAAAATAACCTATCCTACCTGAAATAGGGAAGCAAAGGGCAAGTTTCAAATGGGATGTGCAGGCACAGGTGAGAGATGAGGGCAGAATTATAATACAATTAGAAGTAAAGTCAATGGCTAGGTCCTAAAACAAAGGGTCAGGTTCATGGAGCTATGTCTTTAGAGGACCACTCATTTTATAGATGAGGAAAATGAGACTCAGAGAATTTAAGTGACTTGCCAGGGACACATATCAGAGGTAAGATTTGAACCCACATCTTCTGACTACAGAGTCAATATTTTTCCTCTGTACCCAACTGCCTAGTAACAATGCCTAAAACAGAAGCCAAGATCCCTAGCCAATCAAGGAACACTAAATGGACCTGAAATAGTAGCCATGTCCAAGGTAGAGGCACAGTGAAAACCAGGAGCACTATCAAGTCCAAGAGGAAAGTGGAAGGCAAAAATCCAAGCTTCAATAGTCAACAAAAATTTATTAAACATCTACTGTATGACAGGCTAAGTACTGGGCTACAAATAAGAAAAAAGAGAGACACTCTCTGCCTTCAAATAATGGGGGAAGGCAATAGACAAAAAAAAACTAAAAAGGAGAGTGTGGTTTAAACTAGAGGGCACCTGGTGACAGGGCATGGTGTTCGTGATGCTGAAACCCAGCAGAGCAGCTGATGGAAAATGAAGTTATCTGGAAAGTTCTGAGCCCTCTACCAATCACCTTCCAGCCCTCCGATCAGAGGGAAGAGAATGCCAAGGAGGTACTGAGTATCAAAGCTGATAACTAGAGTCTGGAAGACCTAAGTTCAAATCTAGCTTCACAAAATTACTAGTTGTGTGGCCCTGGGCAAATCACTTAACCCTGTTTGCCTCAGTTTCTCATTGGTAAAATAAGCTGGAGAAGGAAATGGGAAACCACTTGTAATGTTAATGTGACTTAAGATCTTCCCCACCCATTAATAGGTCTCACAATGGAGCCCATTAAGGGAAAGTTGTTTAGGGGAGGCTTGCTTGTAGCAAGGCTTTCACATCTTTTGCTAATTTCTAATTAGGCACTGAGTCTGGAGGGTAATGATGCCCTCTGACTCTAAAAAATGGTATATTTACATGGAGGTTAGCATTTTGCTTTGAGGCTCACTCACTGGAATAGTGTTCTTGTGATTTGATGAGATGAGACTCTGGACAGTTTTTAAAGAGCACCTCCCTGCCTTTGAAAAACCCAGATGTTGGTGCTTCTCTCTCTGGTAACTATGTATGTATTGCCTTTGTCAGACAGTCCCATCTGTCTGATGATCTGTTCTAATTTCTCAAACACTTAGAAGACCCGTCTGTTGGTCTTTCTTTCTCTGCTTGTATTTTCTCTGAAGTTCAGGGTGCTGATTTTTCCCCTAAACTAACGAATGTAATTAAAAAAGACTGTTGACCCCTTGAACAACAATCTTTCCTAGTAAAGTAGATCTAAGAAAACCTATGCTAGCAGCCATGCTGGGTATGCCAGTGTGGTTGCTACTACAGCATTCTGCTGTTTTTGCCAAGAAAACCCCAGGAGGGGTCCTGGAGAATCAGACACGACTGAAACAACTCAACAACAACCACATTTACAGGAAAGTTCTTCAGTCAAGGCAAGCATTGACAAACTTCAATTTTTAATTTCTCCTGAAGTCTCTCAGCTGGAGGGCTCCCACAGCTGCTGAGGTCCTCACTCACTGGCATTGCAACCAAGGAATCCACATGGCAGTAGAGAGTCATAAGGAACACATCTCTCTTACCAAAAGAAATTACATATTTAGTATCTATTTGTGCTGCATTCACATCTTTGAAAGTAAAGGTCCTGTTGCCATGACCTTGATGGATTTGGATTCAGATACGGTAAGGGTCCCCATTGCACTTATGCATAAGACCTGCTGGAACTTTTAACCAAAGAGAGAGAAAAACTAGAGACAATGTTTATCGATCCTATTGACTACCTTTACTGACCCAATGAGATCAGGGTTGATTGTCTTTCATTATTTGTCTACTCAGCACACAAGAAACTTTTTATAAACTTAGAGCAACCTGAAATTTTATAGCAAAATAAGTATTTTAAAAGTCACCCCTCTAATTTTACAGATAGAGACTGGCGATAAGGACTATGCCTGTTAGGCACTGAGAGGATAGTTAAATGACTTACTTAGGGTCACACAGTGACCTATGTGTCAAAGGTAGAACTTCCTGGCTCCAAAGGTAGCTTGCTACCCACTACACCAGAGTACTTCTCTTATCTTTATTTTTGTATTTTACTTTTAATTTATTTATTTCTAGTTTTCAACATTCATTACCACAAGATTTTGAGTTACAATTTTTTTGTTCCCCTATCCCCCAACCCAAAATAGCAAGCCTACTGAATACCCCTCCCCCCAATCTGTTGTCTCTTATATCCTCCCCTCTTACCCCCCAACTTTCAAGTAGGGCAAGATGGGTTTCTATACCCCAGTACCTGTATGTTCGATTTCCCAGTTGCAAGTTAAAAACAAATCCTTAAACATTTGTTTTTAAAACTTTGGGTTCCAGATATTTTTCCCTTCCTCCCTCCTCACCCATCCCCACTGGGAACATAAGCAATTCAATATAGATTGTACATGTGTAGTTACCCAAATCATTTCCATAGTAGTTATATTGTGAAAGACTAACTGTATTTCCCTCCATCCTATCCCACACCCCACTTATTCCATTTTCTACTTTGACCCTATCCATTTTCAAAAATGTTTGCTTCTAACTACCCTCTCCCCCAATCTGCCCTCCCTTCTATAACCCCCCCCCCTTTAGCCTCTACCCCCTGTAGGGTAAGATACCCAATTGAGTGCGTATGTTATTCCCTCCTTAGGCCAAATTCAATGAAAATCAGGTTGTCCCCTTCCCTTTCACCTTCCTGCTCTTCCCTTCCATGGTGACAATTTTCTCTTGCCTCTTTTATATGAGATAATTTACTGTAATCTATCTCTCCCTTTCTTCTTCTCCCAATAAATTCCTCTCTCACCTCTTAATTTTATTTTTTAGATATCATCCCTTCATATTCAACTTATCCTGTGCCTTCTGTCTATGTATACATGAACATACAAATACCCACACTCACATATATATTTATATACACATACATCCTCCTATACATACATATATATGTATGTATACATAGATACACATATATATATATATTCCCTTCAGCTATCCTCATACTGAGAAAAGTCTAATGAGTTACAATTATTGTTTTTCTATGTAGGAATGGAAATAGTTCAACTTTGATAAGTTCCTTATGATTTCTTTTCCCTGTTTACCTTCTCATGCTTCTCTTGCTTCTTGTATTTTGTCATATTTTCTATTCAATTCTGGTTTTTTTTCATCAAGAATGCTTGAAAGTCCTCTATTCCATTGAATGACCATATTTTCCCCTGAAACATGATACTCAGTTTTGCTGGGTAGGCTATTCTTGGTTTTAATCCCAGCTCATTTGACCTCCAGAATATCATATTCCAAGCCCTTTGATCCCTCAGTGTAGAAGCTGCCAGATCCTGTGTTATCCTAATTGTGTTTCCACAATATTCAAATTGTTTCTTCCTGGCTACTTGTAATATTTTCTCCTAGATCTGGGAACTCCAGAATCTGGCTATAATATTTCTAGGAGTTTTCTTTTTGGGATCTTTTTCAGGAGATGATCAGTGAGTTCTTTCAATTTCTATTTTGCCCTCTGGTTCTAAAACATCAGGGCAATTTTCCTTGAGAATTTCTTGAAGTATCATTTCTAGGTTCTTTTTTTGATCATGGCTTTCAGGTAGTCCCGTAATTTTTAAATTATCTCTCCTGGATCTATTTTTCAGGTCAGTGGTTTTTCCAATGAGATATTTAACATTGCCTTCTATTTTTTCATTTGTTTGGATCTGTTTAATAGTATCTTGATTTCTCATATAGTCACTAGCTTCCACTTGCTCCAATCTAATTCTGAAGGAATGAGTCTCTTCAGTGAGCTTTTGAGATTCTTTTTCCATCTGGCAAATTTGGCTTTTTAAGGCATTCTTTTCCTCATTGGCTTTTTGTGCCTCTTTTGCCATTTGAGTTAGTCTATTTTTAAGGTGTTATTTTCTTCAGTGTATTTTTGGGTCTCCTTTAGCAGGCTGTTAACTCACTTTTCATTATTTTCTTGCATCATTCTCATTTCTCTTCCCAATTTTTCCTCTACTTCTCTTGCTTGATTTTCAAAATCCTTCTTAAGCTCCTTCATAGCCTGTAACCAATTCATATTTTTCTTGGAGGCTTTTGATGCAGGAGTTCTGACATCAATGTCTTCCTCCCACTACATGCCTTGATCCTTTTTGTCTCCAAAAAAGGATTCTATCATCTGTTTGTGCTTCTGTTTTTTGCTCATATTGGCAGTCAATTACTTGACTTCTGAGCTCTTTGCTACAGTAGAACTCTGCTTCCAGAATGGAGAGAGCTATGTCCCAAATAGCTGGGGTTTTTGCAGCTGCCCAAGCTGTTAGATGGGCACCTTCTCTACAGCCCCCACATGCTCTGGCTCACTGATCACACACCCTAGGTCCACTACCCAAGACAGTGATCCAGATCCAAGTAGGTCAAAGCAGGAGTGATTACCCTCTGAATGGTCACCTGGTCCCCCTACAATCTGCAGGCCAGGAGCTCCAGAAGCAGCCATGCAGCAGCAGCTGCAGCCACCGCACCTCTGTGCCTCTGCCGCTTCTCGCTTGGGGGGTAACAGCTGGACCACACTCCCTCTGTCCAAAAAAAAGTTCCATACTGACCTTTTACTTTGTCTTTGGCATTTATGGATTGAGAAGTCTGGAGACTGGTACAGCTGCTGGTAATTTACTCTTGTGTAGTCTGCTCTAGCTGCCACTGGTCATGGCTGCCCTGGGGCTAAAACCATGGGACTGAGCTCGGGCCCCCAGCATGCTGTGATGGACCCTTCCTACCAGGCTTCCTTCAGTGGGAGATTTGTTTTTCTCTGTCATTTTGTGGGTTCTGTAGCTCTAAAGTTTGTTTAGAGTCATTTTTTACATGTATTGGAGGAGGTAGAAGCTGGAGCCATGCAGGAAGTTCTGTTTCTACTCTGCCATCTTGGCTCCAATCCACCTCTCTTATCTTTTATAGATAAATACGGTAAAGTCCAGAGAATTCAGTGACTTATCCAAGGTATCAGAAGCCTTGGAACTAATTTCCAGTTCTCTTTCCACTATAACATGAATCCATTTTATTTCAAAACATTTTATGTAAATGAATGCTCAGCCTAGATCATTATTATAAAGTCACAATATATGGCAGATTGAAGAAATGAATGAATTAGTTAGAAATGGTGATCTAGCTATTATAAGTCTTATTCATCGTGGTTTTTTAATTTGGAACAGTTGTACATTCTCACAGGAGAAAATTTTTTTTTAAAGAATCATACAGATTTTTAAAAAAGAAATGGGAAAGAGGTAATAAAAGAAGTGGGTTTTTTCCTTTCTCTTAGAGTCAGTACATGTTTTATGTAACAATATCATTTTATTGCATTTGTAAATAATTCCAGGAAGAAAAATAAAGTGGGTGGACTGGCAACCAAGAGAAAGATCGATAATAACGCACTTTAATCAGAAATTAGAAAGAAAAAAAATGGCTAGAAACAAATTAATGGAGGAAAATGTTGGAAATTAATGTGAAGGGCAAAGAGATATAAGGAACAGAGTGGTGGGGAAATAAAGCCATCCAAAAAAAAAACCAGAACAACCTTGGATTTTCAAAATAACAAATAAAGAAAAAGATACTATGAAAAACTACTCTTCTGCTATATTACTTTATCCCCTTTATTGTTCATTCCAGAGGAAGGTCTCATGGTCAACGGCTTACTATTACTTTTTTTTCCAGGGGAAATAAGATAATTCTTTGGTTCCTTTGGTAACCTTGACTGTTGTTTCAACTCATAGAAGTTTTAAAGTTCAATAGCTGATAGTTGTGACTACTTTTTTTTTTAATCACATAAGGCTTCTTTATACTCGTTGCTAGGTAACACTTTAATGGTGCCCTAGTGGGCAAAGAATCTTCCCTCGAATTTTAGTTATGATTTCATTGAAAAAAATGTGGCATTTGATCGTAATGGAAAATACTTTTGAAAAACCACTCTACCTGTCCATTCCATATAACCAACAAGGAGGTAACCTGATGTTGTGGAGAGAGCACTGCATTTTAGAATCCACAGTTCTCAGTTCAAATATGGAATTTGCTACTGAATAACTGTATAACTATGAACAAACCCCTTCACTTCAGAATTATTCTGGCTACAAAGGATTACATTTGCCATTTTTTTCTCCTTCCACACTCCAAAATAATTCAACCCACAAAAAAAGTCTTGAATACAAAGACTGCACAAAGACAATCACAAGATTCTCTCTCCAAATCTGTTCATTTTTTGATGAGACACTCCATGATATAGTAATATAAAGTAACTCAAGCAACTTTAGTTTCTCACAAGATTGGAAAGGGATCTATTGGTTAATGTAGAACTCCAAGTGTGAAAACAGAGAAAGGACAAGGTTCCCTCTGCCTTAGAGATTTTTGAGGCTTAGGCGATTGAGATCTAGGTATATAGCTGAAGATCTAGATAAATAAAATTGGTTAGGGTGAGGATTTGGGTGAGGTTCAAATTTAGAGAAACTACAGAAAATTGTGATAGGAGGTAGCTAAGTAACATAGTGGATAGATCACAGGGCTTGGAGTCAGAAAGATTTAAGTTCAAATCCAGCCTCAGACACTTATTATCTGTATGACCCTGGGCATAAGTACCTCACTTTCTCAACTGTAAAATGCAGATGATAATAGCACCTGCCTCATGAAGTTGTGATAATCAAATGAGATAATATTTTTGAAAAGTGCCTGGTACACAGTAATGTAAGCATTATGTAAATGCTTATTCCCTCTTTCATTCCTTCCCCAAGAATATACAGCAGACTGCCATTAATTAAGGAATGGATAATGAGTTCTTGATAGAGTAGTGACAGGAATATCTACTATAATTACTTTTCAGCTAAGAACTGAGTAATTCTTGATGTAATAATGCTTTCATTCATTTAAAGGTGGAAGAAGCAAGAAGGGGAATTGCCATTCTATATGTGATGCAAATGACTCAGTTATAATAGTCTACTGAAGGAGAGGTTATAGGGAACTTTGGGGACCAAATCATCTTAGGTTTAGCGGATATGTTAGGCATAGTCTGATAATCATATGGAGGAAGAACCGATCTCAAAGACTTCAGAGAAAAAAATAGACCAAATAATAGCTGACATTTATATTAGCATCTAAAACTTTGAGTACTTTGCATATATTTTCTCATTTAATTCATGCTCACAACAGTATACTATGTATTATTGCTCTCATTACATGAAGAGGTTAAATGACCTGACCATAGTCACACAACTGATAAATAGTGCTAGAGGCAGGATTCAAAGGCAGATCCATCTTGACTTCAACTTTAACACTCTCAACCCTCTATCCCAACCTAAGACTTTATAAGAGAGTCAGTTCAAGGGAAAAGGATGCTTGTCAAGAGCTTAATTCCAAAGACATGTGATTCTAGTGGGGGAAGATATGAAGAAAATAAAAGGAGCATCCTAAAGAGATAGCTGTGAATGTGCATGGAACTCATTAATCAATTCAAATTTAAATCCATGTATATGTATCTGAATACATATTAATTACATTAATTAATATTAATGTATATTAAACAGACATATATTTAAATTTAAACTGATTTATATACATATATGTATATATATGTAAAATATATAATCAAGGGGCAATTACTGAAAATGATTACAGAAGAGTGACAGAGTCTTCTAAGAATAATATTAAGGGCACTATAATTCATAACAAGCTGAAGCTACAATAAATGCTGAGAAGAAAAAGGACCTTTTTTTTAAGCTCTCTTGGTGGACAAGAGGAAGATTAAAAAAGATCCAAGACAGCTGCCTGCAGGCATTTGTTATGAAGATGATGATGATGATGACAGATGATGGAGACGATAAAAGTTCTTCAGTTTTTATCTGACTTTTCTCTTCCCTATCAAAGAGAGTCATCTTCAGACTGGGGAATACAAAACAAAATGTCTAACAGGAAATTCAAATTCAAGACAAATTAGGATATAGAAAGGTGATTGTCCTTGATGAGTTCAAATCACCAGACATGGATAAACCATGTCCTGGTATACTGAAAGAGCAGGTAATTGAGATTACTAGGCCACTAAGAACAGGAGAGGTGCCACTGTCCTGTAAAGATAGACAAAAGTTCCAATTTTCAAAAAATGGAAGAGGAAACATCTTTCAAGCTTCAGGCCAAGTGGACTTGACCTTGATTACTGACAGAATTCTAGAGTATATTTATAAGAAATGGTTTGCAGGAATTTAGAAAGAGAAACAAGCATGGCATCACCAAGAATGAATTGCACTGTATTATCCTCATTCCTTAATGTAATAAAATTACCAGATGGCAAATCCAGATAATATTGTTATATATAGGTCCTAAACGTGTCCCAAAAGTCTTAGTGCAGTTTTAAACTTTAATAACTTTAGTTATATACATTTTTATAAACTTACAAAAAACAACATTTGAAGAGTTTAAGTATTCCATTTTTATATTTCCTAATAAATTTCAACATAACCACCATCTCATCTTAAACATTACAACAATCAGTTTTCAAACTTTGTAAAAATGTCATTGGCTGCTGCTATTGTAAGGATTTTATGTGTAACCCTAGCCTTAAAATCATCCAGAAAACAAGATTCTGATGCATACACAGTTGTCTATTCCAAAGAAAATAAAAATAAACAGACCAAAACACTCTACACGATTA
>NW_027185764.1:23030276-23080769 GCF_028583685.1 Petaurus breviceps papuanus
AGAGAGAGAGAGAGAGAGAGAGAGAGAGAGAAAGAAAGAAAGAAAGAAAGAAAGAAAGAAAGAAAGAAAGAAAGAAAGAAAGAAAGAGAGAGAGAGAGAGAAAGAGAGAGAGAAAGAGAAAAAGAAAGAAAGAAAAAGGAAACAAATAAAAGTGTTAGGAGAAAGAATTGGAAGGAGAATAAATATCTTAGGAAAAAAATTATTAAATCTTACCCTAGTAGCTGACTCCCTGAAAATTAAAGTGGAATAACAACTCATTAACTCTAGGAGATATTGCAATAAAATCAAAAACAATTAAAAGAAAAGAAAGTATAAGGTATCTATTATCAAAAATAACTCACTGGAAAATAAATCAAGGGGAGACCATTTAAGAATCATCATACTCCCTGAAAACCATGGCTAAACAATCAATCTGCACACCATATTTCAAGAAATCATAAAATAAAACTTACCAGATATATCAAAAGGAGAAAAAATGTGAAAACAGAAAGAAGACAGTGATCACCGGGAAAGAAACACCAAATTGATAATATTCAGGAACTGCATAAATAAAATCCAGGGCTTTCTATTCACGAAAAAAAAAATTATCAAAAGCAAGTAGAAAGAATTCAGGTACCAAGAAATCACAGTCAGGATCAAATAAGATTATGCTACAACTTCCATAAGGGTAAAAAAAAATCTTATTATGCAGTATTCCAAAATATGAAGACTTACATTAACCCTGCAAAATTGAGTTAGAACCTAAAAAGGGAAATTTTACCTTTGCTCAAATAGACAATTTTCAAGCATTCTTAATGGAAAAAAAAGATTAAGAGAAATTTTGAAATATATTCAAAGGAGTTGAGGAAAACATAGAAACCTAAAAATCTTGAGCTATTAGAAGGAGATAAACAATAAGGGAAAGGTATCCATTATAAGAGGGGAGGGAGGTAGACTGACAAGTATTTGTTTAGAATCATAATTTCCTCAAAGATCACAGACAGAGTTAAAGAACACACAAACAAAAGAACTGGATGTCATTTTGTCCCAGGATTGTTTTTTTTTTCTAGTCTTTAGATAAGAAATAAAGGAAGGGAAAGGAAGAAATGTAAAAGCAGAAAGAAATTACTATTTCACATAAGTGAGGTATGAAAGAAGAATACAAAAGAAAGGGAGGAAGAAATGAAGAAGTATATTGCCAATAAAACCCATGAAGAAAAAAGAGAAAATGAAATTTATTTAAAAATAACTACAAAATATCATGGAATCAACCAACCAAAACAGAGATAGGAAATATATGAATAAAACTATAAAACATAATTTGCAAAAATAAATGTAGGCTCAAATAATTGGAGAGATATTCATTACTCATGGTTGAGCCATGCCAGTATAATAAAGAGAAACAATATTACCTACATTGATTTTATTTTTCAGAATTAGAAAAGAATACATTTCACATGGAAGAACAAGAGGTGAAGAATCTCAAGAAAAATAATAAAAAAAAAAGTGGGAAAGAAAGGGACCTAATACCAAATCTCAAACTCAGTACTATCTGGTACTACTTTTAAAAACAGAGAATTGAGGGGCGGCTAGGTGACACCGTGAATAGAGCACTGGCTCTGGAGTCAGGAGGACCTGAGTTCAAATCTGGCCTCAGACACTTAACACAAAAACTAGCCACGTGACCTTGGGCAAGTCACTTAACCCCAATTACCCTCCAAAAAGCAAAAAAAAAAGAGAGAGAGAGAATTGATCAGTTTGTAGCAGTGTGTGAAGATGGAGGTGATTAGTTTAATAGGAAAACTAGGTACTTCATCTTACCTGACTCCCACCTTTAGGGAGGCAAAAGTACCAACTGCCCCCTTCAACTGTCTCTGAGAACATAACCTTTCTTTAGTCAATGCCTGTACTGCACCTCTCAGTCAAGAGTAGACTGAGTAGAGAACAAAGTGGGTTGAATTTTCCTGAAACACCTGCCTTATTTCTTCATTATTCATACAGCTCCCTTTCAACCACTTACATTTTGTTACCTGTAACTCATACTTTGATCAAGAGGAATTCCCTTGACAATTCAACTAGAATTTCATAAAATATCACAATCCATAAGATTCTCTCTCAATTGGCTCAGGAACCCCCAGACGGGATAGAATCCTGGCAATTTAAATAGAAGGCCTATGCCTCTATCCTTACTCTTTCTATATATGAAAGATACCATTTACTTTGCTCCCCATCTCTTTCTTACAACTTTTTTGCAATTCATAGATAATAAAATACTTAAACCAGAGCAATTAGAATAAATCATTTTATATAACTGGGAAATTAAAAACTAATTAAGCAGAAATGATAAATGTAACTTTAAGGAACAAGACATCTTTGGCTTTTTACATACAATCTCCCAGTAGGAGAAAAACATAATATTATCATCCACAGGAGTTCTCTTGAAGAGAGAGGACAAGTACAAAACAATCAGACCTGCCTTTTGTCCAAGTCCCAGATATGTCCCATTTAATCACCACTTTAATCATAGATGCTTCTACTCCCTTCTTTTTTTAATTTTTCATTTATTTCAAACTTAAATACAAAAACAAGAAAGGGCAGGGGAAAAGAACATTTCCATGTTGAGCAGAACATAAAAGAGGATTCAATATAAAATGATAAATTTCCATTTCAAGAAAATCTATTTAATAAATACTACATATTGTTTTCAAAGCTACCCAGCTTTTCTTTGCTTCCTTCTAGATTTCCTTTTCTCTCTGCTGTGCACTTAATTACTTTATTTTTTTTCTCCCTCCCTCTCTGTTCCCATCTTGAAAAAGGCTACAATTAAATATGGATATATATACATTTACATGGATATCCTGTAAACATACACACATATACTCATACCCTTATAGGTAAGACCATACTATGCATATTTCTACTTGTCAGTTCTTTCTCTGGAAGTGGATAGAATCTTCCTTCATAGATCCAAGTCTTTCCAAGTTTTTATAATCAACTAACTCATCATTTCCTACACCACGGCAGTATTCCGACACAATCATATCCTATTTGAAAGATTATCTATAAAAGGCTTTTTTCCCTAATTTTCTACATTTCTTCCATTCTTGACTATATTACTTTTATTTATACAAGAAATTTTAATTTAAAATAATCAAAATTGTCCATTTTGTACTTCTGCAGTGTTTTCACCTTGTGATATAGTTTTAAAATCTGATCCTGCTAAATCTCCTTCCTTCACATCTTTTTTCTCTATTTCCTTTGAAATACCTGATTTGTTGTTCTTCCAAGTGAATTTTATTATTTTTTCTACTCAGTAAAATTCTTTTTAGCTATGTAATTGGGATGGCATTGAATAAATAGATTAGTTAGGTAAAATTGTCCATTTTTATTATATTGGCTTTACCTACTCATGAATAATAAATGTTACTCCAATTATTTAAATCTGACTTTATTTGGTAATAAGTGTTTTATGTCTATGTTCATGTAGTTATTGCATCTGTTTTGGCAGGTATATTCTCAGTTATTTCATACTGTCTACTTATTTTAAATGGTGTAAAATAATAGTGAATAGTATTGGTGACATGGTGTAATTTTTCTGTTTTTCTCTTTTAGTTAAATCTATTTTAGCTTTAACTTTGTCTGAGATCATGATTACTAGCACCTGCTTTTTTGCATAATAAAGTCTATTCCAACCCTTTATTTTATCTTTGTGTATATCTCTCATTTTTATTGTTTCCTGAAAGCAAACAGATTTTCAATCTGCTGTCCATTTCCATTTTATGGGTAAATTCATCCCATTCACATTCTAAGCTATTAATACTTGTTGCATTTTTCCATCATTCCTATTTTTTCTTGTTATCCTTCTCACCCTATTTACCCTATCCCTCCTCACTCTTCTAATTTATTTCTATCCTCTACCTTGCCCTCCTATTCCTTAACCTACCCCTCCCCCCCGGGTTTATTGTCTCAAGTAGTTTTTCGCTTGATTCTTTGAGGAAATTAAAACAATAATTAGGAATTATTTTGCCAAATTATATGCTGATAAATTTGATGATCTTAGTGAAATGGATGAATATTTACAAAAATATAAGCTGCCCAGATTAACAGAAGAGGAAGTAAATTACTTAAATAACCCCATCTCAGAAAAAGAAATTGAACAATCCATCAGTGAACTCCCTAGGAAAAAATCTCCAGGGACAGATGGATTTACTAGTGAATTCTATCAAACATTTAAAGAACAATTGATTCCAATACTCTACAAACTATTTGGGAAAATTAGTGAAGAAGTTCTACCAAATTCTTTTTATGACACAAACATGGTACTGATACCTAAATCAGGAAGAGATAAAACAGAAAAAGAAAATTATAGACCAATTTCCCTCACGAATATAGATGCAAAAATTTAAAATAAAATATTAGCAAAAAGACTACAGCAACTTATCACAAGAATAATACATTTTGATCAGGTAGGATTTATTCCAGGAATTCGATGATGGTTCAATATTAGGAAAACTATCAGTATAATTGATCATATCAACAATAAAACTAGCAGAAACCACATGATTATCTCAATAGATGAAGAAAAGGCTTTTGACAAAGTACAACATCCATTCCTATTAAAAACACTAGAGAGTATAGGAATAAATGGAGCCTTCCTTAAAATAATAAATAGCATCTATTTAAAGCCATCAACAAGTATTACATGTAATGGAGATAAGCTAGAAGCATTTCCAATAACATCAGGAGTGAAACAAGGATGTCCACTATGACCCCTCTTATTCAATCTGGTACTAGAAATGTTAGCAGTAGCAATTAGAGAAGAAAAAGAAATCAAAGGAATCAAATTAGGCAAAGAAGAGGCCAAGTTATCACTCTTTGCTAGTGATATGATGATATACTTAGAGAATCCTAAAGAGTCAAGTGAAAAACTACTTGAGACAATAAATAAATTTGGCAAAGTTGCAGGATATAAAATAAACCCACATAAATCCTCAGCATTCCTATATACTTCTAATGAAATCCAACAGCAAGAGATAGAAAGAGAAATCCCATTTAAAGTTACTGTAGACATTATAAAATATTTGGGAACCTACCTGCCAAAACAAACCCAGGACCTATAGGAACGCAACTACAAAACACTTTTCACACAAATAAAGTCAGATCTAATTAAGTGGAAAAACATCAATTGCTCGTGGCTGGGTCAAGCTAATATAATAAAAATGACAATTTTACCAAAATTAATTTATATATTTAGTGCCATACCAATTAATTTACCAAAAAACTACTTTTTAGAGCTAGAAAAAATAGTAACAAAATTCATTTGGAAGAACCATTTGGAAGGTCCAGAATATCAAGGGAATTAATGAAAAGAAATGCTAGGGAAGGTGGCCTAGCTATACCAGATTTTGATCTATATTATAAAGCAGCAGTTATCAAAACTACTTGGTACTGGCTGAGGAATAGAGCAGTGGATCAATGGAATAGATTGGGTACATGAGACCCAGAAGTCAATGACTATAATAATCTACTCTTTGATAAACCCAAAGACCCTGCTTTTGGGGATAAGAACTCACTATTTGACAAAACCTGCTGGGAAAACTGGAATATAGTATGGCATAAACTGCACATAGATCATTATCTAACACTGTATACCAAAATTAACTCTAAATGGGTATGTGATCTAGGTATAAAGAATGATATTGTAAGTAATCTGGGAAAGCAAGGAATAGTTTACCTGTCAGATTTATGGAGAGGGGAAGATTTCATGACCAAACAAGAGTTAGAGACATTATAAAATGCAAAATGGATAACTTTGATTACATGAAACTGAAAAGCTTTGCTACAAACAAAGCTAATGTAACCAAGAGTGAGAGGGAAGTGAAATTGGGAAAGAATTTTTACAACCAATGTCTTTGATAAAGGCCTCATTTCTAAAATATACAGAGAATTGAGTCAAATCTATAAGAATACAAGTCATTCCTCAATTGATAAATGGTCAAAGGATATGGACAGGCAGTTCTCAGGGAAAGAAATTAAAGATATCTATAAGCATATGAAAAATGCTATAAATCACTATTGATTAGAGAAATGCAAATCAAAACAACTCTGAGGTACCACATCTCACTGGTCAGATTGGCTAAGATGACAAAACAGGAAAATGATAAATGCTGGAGAGGATGTGGACAAATTGGAACACTAAGGCATTGCTGGTGGAGATGTGAACTGATCCAGCCACTCTGCAGAGCAATCTGGAACTATGCCCAAAGGGCTATAAGTAATTTCATATCCTCTGACCCAGAAATACCACTTCTAGGGTTGTATCCCAAAGAGAACATAGAAGCAGGAGGAAGACCCATATGCACAAAAATATTTATAGCAGCTCTTTTTGTGGTGGCAAAGAATTGGAAATTAAGGGGATGCCCATCAATTGGGGAATGGCTAAACAAGTTATGGTATATGAATGTAATGGAATACTATTGTGCTATAAGAAACAAAGAGCAGATGGACTTCATATCTACCTGGACAGGCTTATAAGAACTGATGCTTAGGGAGAAGAGCAGAACCAGGAAAAATTTGTACACAATTACAGATACAACATATGTGCAATGACCAACTTTTATAGAATGGACTCTTCTCAGAAATGCAGGGCTATAAGTAAACTCCAAAAGACTCATGATGGAGAGAGATGTCTACATTCAGAGAAAGAACTAGAAAGAGCAGAATTTGAATGCAGATTGAAGTAAATTACCTGCTCTTTTTCTTGTTTGGTTTGGTTTCCTCTTTCCCATTGTTTATTCCATCCAAAACAATCCTTCTTTATAATCTGACCAATGTCTAATCTGAAAATCCTATACCTGATTGCATGCCACCATGGGAGGGGAGGGAAGAAAGAAGGAGAAGGAGGGAGAGAAAATTTGAAACTCAAAGAACTGAGTAACGGAATCTTGTAAACTCAAAGTAAATGAACAAATTAATAAAGACCAAAAAAAAAAAAAGTTCTGCTGTTTTTGTCACATATACCTGAAAGTCTTTCAGTTCATTAAATGCCCATTTTTTTTTTCATTCAGAATTATACTTAACTTTACTGGGTAAGTTCCCCTTGATTGTAACCCTAGGCCTTTTACAGTATTCCAAAACCCAGGGTCTTCAATATAGTAGCTGCTAGGACTTCTGTAATCCTTGTTGTAACTCCATGATATTTAAATTTCTTTTTCTTGATGCTTCCAATATATTCTCCTTAACCTGGGTGCTTTGAAACTTGACTATGAGATTCCTGTAAGTTTTCTTCCTGGGATCTCTTTCAAGTGGTGATCAGTTTATTTTTTTTTTCTATTTTTGTTTTGCCTTATTGTTCTAGAACTTCAGGGCAATTTTACTTGATGATTTCTTGTAATATCCTATCAAGAGGCTTTTTTTGATCAAAATTTTCAGGTTGTCCAACTATTCTTATATTGTCTCTCCTTGATCTGTTCTCTAGATCAGTTGTTTTTCTGATGAGATGTTTCAGATTGTCTTCTATTTTTTCATTCCTTTTATTTTGTTTTATTATTTCTTGGTGTCTTATAATATCATTAACTTTCCTTTACCCAATTCTAGTTTTCAAGGAATTATTTTCTTCCTTGAGTTTTTGGTTCTCTATTTCTATCTGGTTGACCTTCTTTTTACAATTTTCTTGATTTTTCTGGATTTCTCTTATTTTTTTTTCTAATTTGTCCTTGATATCTCTTATTTGGTTTTTAAAGTCTTTTTTAAGTTCTTCCAAGAATGCTTTTTGGACTTGGGACCATTTGATGTTTCTCATTGGAAAAAGGAGTGGCTTTTTTAGCTCCTCAGAATATGAACCCAAATCTTCTCTTTCTCTGTAGTAGCTATCTATGATTGGGTTCTTTCTCCTTTGATTACTCATTTTAATTTTAATTTTATTTTTTTTAGCAGCTATTATTATAATCAAGTTCTAGTCCTGAGGTGTGGGGAATGATGCCCCAAGCCTCAGGTCCTTCTTACTGTTATTTTCTGAGCTCTGTCCTAGGGCTCAATCTTGGGCACTCCTCTCCACCCCTGAATCACAGCTAGGGTCCCCAATCTTGCAAATGTTCTTGCTCCCTGTGGTCCCTCTGGTGGCTACAGACTACAACTGTCCTCTCTGTCCTAGAACTGAAACCAGGGACTCGACTCTACTGCAAGTGCCCACATCCAGGAGGATCTCCATCCTTCTGTGATCACAAGGTCAAGTCTTTCCTGGGGTTTTCTTAAGTTGTCTTAGGAGGATAACTGCCTCACCCTGACTCCTTTTTATTTCTGCTGCTCAACATCCACTCTGAGGTGTTGTGTTTTTTTGTGGAGGAAATTTGGAGAGCTGAAAATTTTCTGAACTATTCTGCCATCTTCCCAGAATCTTCTCCACTCCCATCTTATATAGGAACCTGACTCAATATCATCTCCACTCATCACAAACTCACCAAACTGTAAGTAAAACATAATTCAAACTCCAACTGTATGAGTACTGCCACACCATAAGTCAGTTCAAAAACTCCCAGGATATAAGAACTCTTCTCCAACCTCCATATCCATGAACTCCTCTCACAAGAGAACAGGCCTCCATTCTTACCCACATAACTTTCTTGCAGCTTGCAATTTCTCCATGTTAGAGAGATACCCATTGGTACATTATCCTGCCTATCCCTCAGGGTTAGGAATTTTGCAGTCCCTTCCAAAATCAGCTACTTAATGCTTAACATCTGAAATTAAACATTCAAAATAAATATCAATATTTAACAGAACAATGATGACTAGCACAACACCTCAGGTAATCATCACAGCTACCATTTGCAACAAATATTCACTAACAATACCTGAAACAGATATAGCAAAGTACAGAGTATTGTTTGATAGGCAATTTCAGCGCCTACAAGTTTAATTATAATTACATAACATATACTTTGCACTTATACACATAGAGCACAAGTAAAAATACATAATAGCATGAAAAAGTAAAGCAATAGTCATTTCAGTAGGCCTACCAAATAATAGCAATCAATTAACAAATATTTATTAAGCACCTACTATGTGCCAGGCCAGACTCTATGGTGCTGGGATAAAAGTATAAAGAATGAAATGGTCCCTACTAACAAGGAACTTATAAAGTAGTGGGGAATACATACATTATATAAAGTTAATAAAAACAAATATGTACAAAATAATCAAATACAAGGTTATTTTGAGAGGAAATGGTTCCTAGCAGACGGGGTAATGGAAAATATGCCATGCTTGAGATGCATCTTAAAGAGAGGGACTCTATGAGGTGGGTGTAAGGAGAGAGTATATTCCAAGCATGTAGGATATTCAATGAAAAAGCAAAAAGATAGGAGATGGAATGGTATGTGTGAGGAAAACAGAAAAGACCAGTTTGACTAGATTGCAGAATGTGGGAGTGGGAGTAAGTTCCAGTAAAGCCAGAAAGTTAGGTTGGGGCCATGTTGTATAGGGGTTTTAGAAGGCAAAAGGCAGGGCAGCTAGGTATTGCAGTGAATAGAGCACTGACCCTAAAGTCAGGAGGACCTGAGTTCAAATCTAGCCTCAGACACTTGATATTTAACTAGCTATGTGACCTTGGGCAAGTCAACTTAACCCCAGTTACCTTGCCTTCCTCCCCCCCCCCAAAAAAAAGTGAATGATAAAAAGAGGAATTTATATTTTATCCTAGAAGCAATAGGAAGTCACTGGGGTTAGTTGAGTAAGGGAGTCACATGGTAAGGTCTGAACCTAAGGAAAATTACTTTTTTTTTTAAAGCAATTGGGATTAAGTAACTTGCTCAAGGTTACACGGCCAGTTATTTCTGGGTGGGTGCTAAGTGTCTGAGCGCGGATTCGATCCCCAGGTCATCCAGACACTGGGGCCAGTGCTCTTACTAGCTGTGCTACCTGGCCACCCCAGGAAAATTACTTTGGCAGTAATGTGTAAGATGGCAGTGAGAGACATGAGGCAGGAATTACAAATAGGAGGACGTGGAAATAATTTAAGTAAGAGTTCATGAGGTCCCGAACAAAGGTGGGAACTATAAGGAGAGAGAAGAGATCAAAGTGTAAGAGATTTTGTCAAGGTAAATATATCAAGATTTGACAACTAATTGAATATGTGGAGTGAGGAAGAGTGAAAAGTCAAGGATAATTCTAAGATTGCAAAGCTAGAAGACTGAAAAAATGGTGGTGACTTCAACAGAAATAGGGAAGTTTGGAAGAGAGGAGAATTCAGGGGGAATGCAAATACGTTTGTTTTGGCCATGTTGAGTTAGAGAAGTCTCTTGGACATACAACATGAAATGTCCAATTGGCAATTGGTAATCTAAACCTGAAGCTCAAGGGCTGGAAATGGAGATCTGAGAGTCAGGTGCATAGATATGATTGTTAAACCTATGGGAGTGATAAGGTAACCTAGAAAACATTAGAGAAGCAGAAGAGAACCCAGGACCAGACCTCAGAGAAGAGTTGGGGTTATTAATTGGATGATGTCACCTAAGAGCTGATCCAGTAGAGGGACATGTCATGAAACCCAAGAAAGGAAGGAATATCTAAGAGGACAAAGGAGTCAATAGTGTCACATGTAGCAGAAAGATTGAGAAGGATTACACTTGAGAGAAGTTCATCAGATTGCATAGCATTCCACAATTAATGGGCACTTACTTTGTTTTCAATTCTTTGCTCCTACTGAAAGTATTGCTCTCATATTTTGGTGTATATCATACCTTTATTTCTATATTTTATTTCTTTGGCTCTGCCTAACAGTGGGATCTTGGGTCAAAGAACATGGACATTTTAGTCATTTTCTTACTAAATTGCTAGTCAGAATGTTGGGAACAATTCACAACTGCACCAACAATGTTTTGGCATGTCTTTTTTCCCACGACCTCTCCTACGTTGATGATTGCCATATTTTGTCATCTTTACCAATTTACTCAATGTGAATTTAAACTTCATGGTTGTTTTGATCCACATTTCTCTTATCTTTACTGACTAGGAGCAATCTTTCCTATTTTTTTTTTTTAGTAGCTTGCTATTCTTCTTTTGAGAACTGTTTGCTCATATTCTTTGACTACTTTTCCATTGTTACCCAATGGTAACTGCTCAAATATTGTGCTTGTTAGTTTCCTTTATATATATTAGATATCTAACCCTTATCAATAAGTGTAATAGGAAGACTTTTCCCAGTCAAGTATTCCCTTTTATCCTAATTGTACTGATTTTGTTAGTGCAAAAGTTTGTCACTTCATGTAATTAAATTATCTATCTTTTGTAATCTTCTTTGCCCTTTGGCAAATCAAATAGCTTTATTTCTATTATTTATTTGTTTATTGCCTTTCGGGGGGGGGGGCAATTGGAGTTAAGTGACTTGCCCAAGGTCACACAACTAGTGTGTATGTGTGTGTGTGTGTGTGTGTGTTTTAAGTGTCTGAGGCCGGATTTGAATTCAGGTCCTCCTGACTCCAGGGCCGGTTCTCTATTCACAGCACCACCTAGCTACTCCTATTTCTATTATTTAAAAAAACATAATGGGATTTTTTCATGTTATTAGAAAGATGTTATATGCAGTAGAATATCATCTATGATTTCCTTCTCAGACCTTCATCAAGAATGTCTCTTATGCATGTAGAGAACTTTTTTATAAATATTTTACAAAGATGAGAAAAAAAGCATATGTTTAATAGTTCCACCTTTTTCAATAATTATAATATCCAAGATTTTTCCCACATTTGCTATCCCTCCTTCTTTCAGACATCTTGATAATCAATACTTCAACCCCTGTCTAACCTAGTGACCCCCATAGACCCCTTCTATGTATATATGGTATACTTCAACTGCACTTCCTGTCTGTTTTCTACTTTCTCAGAATACTGGGTATTGTTGTGTCAGAGTCCAAATGTCATGGTCTCACTGTCAGTAATGAAGAAAATAGTTTGTTGTAGAAATCTTTACATATGTTTTCCTCTGATTATTCTTCTTCCAGTGTTATGCTTAAATACTCTTAGGATCGTCTGGCTTAATGAGATCCCTTGACAAGCTTTCTCTAAATTTGTCTTTTTCTACCCTGATTCTTGATGTTTATGAAATGATATTGCTAATAAACTTCTACCACACCCTCAATAATATTTACAAATAAGTTATATACTAAACTGGCATTGCCTTTGAATATCATATCTCTCCCCCGTGCAACATTGTGTTTTCTGACAAACGTGATTTCTAGGTTTATTTGGCTTCTTCTTTGCGTTAATTAATCTGCATTAAATTAGTCCTTAGGATATGGTCATATATTCATATATAGAAGAGATGGAGTGAGCCTATAGGGGCCATTCCTCAGAACATGCTTACAGTTGTTGTTCTTCCTGGTTCTGATCAACTACGGAGGAGCTTTGGAGACAGCTTCTGGCCACATATGACTCAGGAATAATGAGCTCACACTCAGATGATGAGGAATTCCCTAATTGACTACAGAGTTAGCGAAGCAGATGACTCACTGGACGTGATAAAAGTGCAGACAGCTTCTAGCAGGTTTCTCTCAGCTATGATTCTCCAGGTGATAGGATGTGACTCTAGTGAGGAGTAAAGGATGAGTCCTTCTCGACCCCATATCATTTTAACATCACCCACCTGGCAGCCAGTGCCAGGGGATGCAATTAGATGAGCTTGCTCCTACTCCCCTGACTTTCTCCACCTTTTTCTTTTTATTATTTCCTGATCTTAGGTGAATGAGTGATCACCCCCCAAAATGGATGAAACCAGGGTTCGAAAGAGACCTGGTAAGTGAGAGTAGTCTGTTGGCTTAGGGCCCCATGAGGTTAGAACTAGTTGGTGCCAGGGATTCTTCTGCATTGGAGAAGTCAGTCACCAACAAAAAGAGAATTGGCCCTGCTCTGACCATTTTAACAGCAGAGCTGTTTGGACAATGTTGGGCTGAGGTGAAATGTAAAATGCCAAATTATCAGTGCTACACACTATTTTAAGTTCTGACAAAGTTGTATTAGCCTCCCAATAGATATTTTAGTAGTTATGGTTTAAGTTCCTGAATCCTGTTTAATTGCTTCTGTTAATACATGCTTGTGAGTGTTTAGCATTCCTTTTATATGTGTAAATAAATTATCTACACTTTTTGGATTTTGCATCGAACACATTTTTCTACTCTCTCTCTTTTGTTCTAGATGTTAGCCATAAATAAAATTATCCCTGGTACAATGAAATGGGGGCATTAACCACTTGAAGAGCATGAAAAGGGGAGCCTAATTCCCCTGATTAGAGATTCCCTCTGAACTGAACCCAGTGAGTAAATGATGACTGCATAAAGAACAGGAATAGTGCCATAGTGCCTTCAGGCCCAGCAATTCCTTAAGGCTAGACATGTTGTTGTTGTTTTCCGTTATCTGTTTCCCATCTTTCAGTGTTAATATCTTGTTTTAATAGGTCAGGTTAGAGCTAATGTAATTGTGCATGTATCTTTCTAATTTTTATTATCTCTTTTGATATAGTATTGAGTTTTACTTGTGTTCTAACAAGGCAATGAAAATAAACAAAAACCCTGAAGTGCGATTATAGATCATAGGAGCTTAGATTTAAAGTTGAAAGATATCATCTACTCCAATCCACTTATTTTGCAAGTGAAGAAAATGAGCCCCAGAGAAAGAAAAGTGATTTGCCAAAAGTTACAAAGGTAAAAAGTGGAAGAGTTAAAAATATGTTTAATAGCCATCTGCTTTACAAAAAATAGAATTTCTTTCTCCTCCTTTTACAAAACATAAGCTGCATCCATCCCAAAATATTAAGATTACAAAGAGGAATCAACCTCAGGCTCAGTCTATTTTAAGTCAGACGACCTGTTCTCCAGAAGGAAAAAAACCATACCCTGTAAAAATGTTCCAACTTGGTCAAAATCCAAGGAGAAGGGGGAAAAAAGTATGACCCTGGGAAGAGAAATTTTCGATTCTTGGGTTTTTTTGTAATTGTGTTTTTATAGACTTTGAGTTCAATAGTCCAGGAACTGAATAGATTTGTTGAGGTCATATATTCAGTACCCAATGATGATGAATAAATAGATTGACTAATGCCTGCCTGGTCTATTTCTGCTTCAGAAAAGTTATAAACAGTAGCTCATGTTCATTCATTATAAAAGGTTTTTAATAAAACAACCATCAATGCTAGATAAAGCTGATTATATATTGAAGGAACATATTTGTAGAAGACACATGGGAGATATTATTACAAAATAATTGAAAGAAAATATCCTTTTAAAATGATAACATTAAGAAGAAAAATAATTTTGAAAGATTTTAAAATGCTGAGTAATACAACAATAAACCAGAGGCCACAAGAAGGCAGATGATACATTCCACTCTTCTCTTGACAAAGAGGTGATAAATGCAGAGAGACATGTATTTTCTAATGTGGGAATTTGTTTTGCCACACTATGCAACTATATAGTAAGGCCTTTATTTCCCTGCTCTCTTTTTTTTTTAATTTGCTCAATGGGAAAGGGTGATAGTGGAAGAGACATTAATTTTAAAATAACAACAACAAAGAATATTTATGCTATAATATGCCACATTTCTTTCTACCTAGTGTTGCTCTGAATTAAAATCCACTGAATCACACTGCCAAAGAAGAATGGCAAAAGTACACTGTACAATCTTGCTACTAAAATATATTTCAATGCATTGCCTTGATCAAGTATGATAGCTATTGATGTTACTGCTCTTGGCAAGGAATGGGAATTATTGTTTTGAAGTGTTGATGTTTGTGTTTATACTGTATAGCTACAGGGTTTGGACTTGCCCCAGCTGATCTTTGCAAGGGACTGCAAAGATTTTTAGTCCAGAGAAGGAATGTAACGTGAGTCCCAAAGGTCATCAGTATAGTACTCTCTCCTCTTTGATGGAGATCAACGCCGGCATGAGAGTAGGATGGAGTTGATGAAAGTGGGATAAAGGAGAGGTCTGTTCTTGCTCTGCAGTCAATTTAGGCATTTCTGGCTTACAGAGTTTGGGAAGGGGGGGGGAGAGTTGGTTGGGGTTTGTTTTTTTTTTGCTTTTAGGAAGAGGGAAGGTAGGGCAATTGGGGTTAAGTGACTTGCCCAAGGTCACACAGTTAGTTTTTGTGTTAAGTGTCTGAGGCCAGATTTGAACTCAGGTCCTCCTGACTCCAGAGCCGGTGCTCTATTCGCTGAGCCACCTAAGTCGCCCCACCCCCACCCACCCTTCAGCCCCCTGGCTTACAGTTTTGAAAGAGAACATGGAAGATGCCAAGCTCATGCAGGCCATGAAAGGAAAAAAAATTAAAAAATAAAAAACTCTGGGAAGAAGCCAACAGGAGAAAAGCTGGCTATCACGCCCCCAGTCTCCAGCTTACTGCCCTAGAGACTTAAGAGAACTTCCCCTTCATAAGATCTAGGACTATCTCTGTCTTGCTTGAGCTATTACCTCACTCCCAATAGGAGAACTCCTTCACTCTGTATTATCTGGTGTATATTCTCCTATTTCTCTGATTTCTGTTTTGCTACAAAATTTTTTTTCCATTTTTCAAATGCTTTATTAACTTCTGATTTACATCATTCATTTCTGCCCCAAAATAGCAGTCCCACAGTATATCCCCTCCTCCAATCTGCTCTCTCCTATATCTTCTCCCATACCCCTTCAACTTTTCCAGTAGAGAATGGTAGATTTCTATGACTCAGTGCCTACATATCTTATTTCCCAATTACATGTAAAATAGTATTAATAATACTATATATATATATATATATATATTTAAACATTTGATTTTAAAACTTTGAATTCCAGATTCATTCCCTTCCTCCCTTGTCACCCACCCTTACTGGGAAGATAAGCAGTTCAGTACATGTTGTACATGTGTAGCTAATGCAAAGCATTAACATAGTGGATATATTGTAAAAGACTGACTATATTTTCCTCCCTCCTATCCCACCTCCGACTTGTTCTATTCTCTACTTTGATCCTGTCCCTTTTCAAAAGTGGGTGCTTCTGACTTCCCTCCCCCGCAGCCTGCCCTCCCTTCCATCATCCCCCCTCTCATCCCCTTCTCCCCTACTCTCCTGTAGGGTGAGATACCCTATTTAGTGTGTATGTCATTACCTCCCTGAGCCAAATTCAATGAGAATAAGGTTGACCCATTCCCTTTGCCTTACTATTCTTCCCCTCCATTGTAACCATTTTCCCTTGCCTCTTCTATATGAGATAGTTTACCCCATTCTCTCTCCCCATCTCCTCTCATTATATTCCTCTCTCACCTCATAATTTCACCCTTTAAGTATCATCCCTTCCTATTAAATTGGTCCTGTGCTCTCTACCTATGTATACCTTTAAACATATATACACATATTCACATATGTATTCATATACCCATATACCCTCCGATAAAGACATGTATATATTTCTATTCTCTTCAACTATTTTCATACTAAGAAAAGTTTCATCAGTTACAATTATCATTTTTCCATGTTGTGATAGTAATGGCAATTAAAGATTCCCCTGTATTGGCTTGGTTTTCAAATTGATTGTGTTAAAACCCAGAGCTTGTTAATCCCACCTGTGGGATGGACTTGTTGATGTGAAAAGAAAGTCCTGAACTGGGAGGAGCTGGTGACGTAGATTTGGAGAGATAAGAGAGAGGCAGAAGATCTTTTTGGAAGCAGCACCTCGTGGAGAGAGAGAGAGAGACTAAGAGAATTGCTGGTGGCTGCTTTGAATTGCCCTGGACTTTTGAGACCTGCCCCCTGAGCTGCCAAGGACTGAGGAGACATGGCTGTTTTGCTGGTACTTTGTCTGTCTGTTTTGATGTTATTTTGCCAGATTTGTCCACTGGTGAAAGACTGTCCTGTTGAAGAAGTCCTGGAACCTGGCATTTGGTTAAGAAGCCCTGAGACTGTCCTGCAGACAGAGAGTGAATACTGTTCACTGGTGAAGGACAGTGCTGTTGTTGCAGGGGTCTGGGAACCTTTCTGTTGGTTCAGAAACCCTGAAGAAGGATTTTCTTGTTGTATGTTTACAGAAATCCTGGGAGAGGGCTTTGCTAATGTGTTCAGGGGTTCTAGGACTGTTCTACAGACAGAGGATAAATTCATGAAGGGATTGGCAATGTATCTTATGGCCTTGCTAAGCCTTGTCTCCCCAGGAACTAAGATTGCTGAGAACTTGCCTCATGTCAAGATGAAGAAAAGACCTCCATTTGGGTATTAAGTGCTGTGTTTAAACTTGATGTAACTCTGGGGTAGATTCAATTGTGATCCAGGGGTGGGGAACTTTTGACCTTATGTTTGGAAACTAATCTCCATTTGAGAAGAGGGGCTTTGTGGTGGACTTAATTAAGGTATAGCCTAGGGGTGGAGAAGTATTTAGAACAGAGACTTTGTAATTGATTGAATGATTGGAAGGTCCTGGGATGGGGTAGTACTTGGAGATTATTTAATCACATTTAGTAAATGCTGTATTTGGAATGATGTCATGTTTTGATCTTCTCTGTTCTGGGTTTGTTACTGAATAAAATGGAGAGCGCCTATGCTGGTATTCTGAACCTTGGGAAGTTGCCTTCCTTGGCATTATATTACACATGTAGGAATGCTAATAGTTCAACTTTGATAAATTCCTTATGATTTCTTTTCCCTGTTTACCTTCTCATGCTTCTCTTGCTTCTTGTATCTGAATGTCAAATTTTCTGCTCAACTCTGGTTTTTTCAGCAAGAATGCTTGAAAGTCCTCTATTCCACTGAATGACCATATTTTCCCCTGAAACATGATACTCAGTTTTGCTGGGTAGGTGACTCTTGGTTTTAATCCCAGCTCCTTTGACCCCCAGAATATCATATTCCAAGCCCTTCTATCCCTCAATGTAGAAGCTGGCAGATCCTGGGTTATCCTGATTGTGTTTTCACAATATTCAAATTGTTTCTTCCTAGCTGCTTGTAATATTCTCTCCTTGATCTGGGAATTCTGGAGCCTGGCTATAACATTCCTAGGAGTTTTCTTTTTGGGATCTTTTTCAGGAGGAGATCTGTGGATTCTTTCAACCTCTATTTTGCCCTCTGGTTCTAAAACATCAGGGCAGTTTTCCTTGAGAATTTCTTGGAGGATGATTTCTAGGTTCTTTCTTTGATCATGGCTTTCAGGTAGTCCATTAATTTTTAAATTCTCTCTCCTGGATCTATTTTCCAGGTCAGTGGTTTTTCCCATGAGATATTTCACATTGCCTTCTATTTTTTTCATTTGTTTGGATCTGTTTAACAGCATCTTGATTCCTCATAAAGTCATTATTTTCCATTTGCTCCAATCTAATTCTGAAGGAATGAGTGAGTTTTTGTGAGTGAGCTTTTGAGATTCTTTTTCCATCAGGCAAATTCGGCTTTTTAAGGCATTCTTCTCCTCATTGCCTTTTTGAGCCTCTTTTGCCATTTGAGTTAGTCTATTTTTTAAGGTCTGATTTTCCTCAGTCAGGCTGTTGACTCTCATTTTGTAGTTTTCTTGCATCATTCTCATTTCTCTTCCCAATTTTTCCTCCACTTCTCTTATCTGCTTCTTAAGGTTCTATATGGCCTGTAACCAGCTTGAATTTTTCTTGGAAGCTTTTAGTACAGGAGTTCTGACTTCACTGTCTTCCTCTTGTTCCATGCTTTGATCCTTTTTGTATCCAAAATAAGAGTCTAATGTTGGATTCCTCTGTTTGCTTTGCTTCCTTTGCCTGGTCATATTGCTACTCAATTACTTGACTTTTGGGCTTTTTGCCACAGTAGCACTCTGCTACCAGACAGGGGAGATTTCGTCCCAAACGCTGGGGTTTTCTCAGCTGCCAGAGTTATTAGTTGGGTGCCCTCTCTGAGGCCTCCACATGCTCTGGCAAGCTGGACACACACCCCAGGACCTCCACCCTAGATTGCAATCCAGATCCAAGCAGGTTAAAGCAAGAGTGATTACCCCTCAGACTGGTTGCTTGGTCCCCTACACTCTGCAGGCCAGGAGCTGAAGCTGCCACATGGTGGTAGCTGCATTGCAGCCCTCAGCAGCTTCTCGCCCCAGGGGCAAAGCCAGCACACTCCCATCTACTGGGTCCCAAAGTCCACACTGCACCGACCTCTCACTTTGTCCTTAGCATCTATGTGTTGATAATTCTGGACCGCCACAGCTGCAGGTGATCTGGAGTCCCTCTGGCTGGTGGCTGGTCAGGCCCGCCCTGGCACTAAAGCCTCGGCATGGGGCTGGGCTCGGCTCCCAGAGCACTGTGCTGGCCAATTCCTGCCAGCCTGCTGGGCTGTCCTCAGTGGGAGGTTAGCTTCTCTGTGTCATTTTGTGGGTTCTGTAGCTCCAAAGTTTGTTCAGAGTTCTCTTTTACATGGATTGCAGGTAGTGAGAGCCAGAGCCTCATGAAAGTCCTTGTTTTTACTCCACCATCTTGACTCCGTCCCAAACCTCTATAAAAAAATTTTTAAACTGTTAAGTGAACAGAATTTAAAGTTGACAGCATTTGAATTTTTTTAAGTCATTGTATTACTAAGATACCTATATAACATAATAAAACACAACAATTTCAAAGAAAATTTCCTATTTCTGTCTTCAAAATTTTATCTGGCTGAGGTGTTACATTATAAGTAGGAACACTTAGAACTATCCAATGCTGCTTTTAGAGGACATGACTTTTCTTTTATCTTTCCCTGGGCAAATAGAACCTGAAGCATTCAAATTGTAATTATCTATGAATGTCAAAAACCAGCTAGTAAATAGAGCACTAGAGTAAGCCTTAACCTTTGCCTCTTTTCTTTCCTATTGTATCATTTTTATGGACTCCATAACAGTGTGCTTTCCAGATACTGGACTTCAGTTTTGAGGAAAGCAATACATCTTTTGAAATGTGTGGTGCATTTTGATTGTCTTAAACAAAGCATCATTTTACCAAAAGAAATCCCACCAGGTACCTCAAGTGATTCCTGAGGTCTTTCAAATCTAGGCAGAGATATTACTTGAAGTAGGCTAAAGTCTCTCCTCTTGCTGTTACAATCTGAATTTAAATCATCATGTCCACATGAGGTATTAACAAATTATAAGGATAGAACAAGGGGAAAGCAACAAGCATTAATTAAGTGCCTACTCTATGCAATGCATTATGCTAGCACTTTACAAGTATGAAACTTGACCTGTGATTCCACTGGGATAGAAAATTTCCAGGTGAGAAAACTTCTTCTACCAATGCAGATTGGCACCTTCTCTCCAACCTATAGTCTTAAAAAGTTGTCTAAAGTACTGAGAATGTAAGTTACTTGCCTAAGATCACATAGTTTGTGTATGTCAGAAACAGAACTCGAACCCAGGTCTTCCTGGTACCAAGGCCAGCTATCTGTCCACTACGCCATCTCTACCAAATTATAAGATATAAAAACACTTCTGAAGAAGTTTCCATTTCTCATTTCAGAGGGTGATTTTGGGAGAAAAAAACATTAAAATTCATTTTGCCCACCCTCACATTTGGTACAAATTCCATTCAAAGAAATAAAGAAAGGTATACTGTGTGTATCCATTTGGAATTACAGCAATAGACTATGGGAATATGTAATACTTCACAAACTACCATTATCACTAACCATAATAATAATAACAATTAGCATTTATATAGTGCTTCAATATCTACAAAGCACTTTACAAATATTTTCTCATTTTATCCTCACAACAGCCCTGGGCAGTATTATCCCCATTGTGCGGGGTATGGTGAAGACCCCTCATAGAATTTAAGGCTGGGCTTTCAATTCAGTTTTTCTGTGAAAACAAGCTGTTGACCCAGAGTGTTCCAGGAGAAAGCATGGGAACACAGGATGTAAGCACATCTGCATGCAATGTACTGAAACTGTGAGATCATTGTATCTGCTTATTCTCATAGGACCATGAGGGAAGTCAGTGAAATGGAGACAGTAATTGAAACTGATGCCAACAGATTTACTTAGGATCACACAGTTAGTGAGTGTCTGAGTCTGGATTTGAACTCAGGTTCTCCTGACTCCAGGTCCAGGCTCTATCCACTACAACTCCTAGTTGCCTATTTCTTATATTCTTTTCCTTCAGCTGAAGATTAGATGTGTCACTGTTGCATTTACAGAGGCAATATTTGGAGAAAACCGGTATTAGAAAGAGTGTGAGGGAGAGGGAAGCCAAGTTGTAATGGAACATCAAAAATTCTCCTCCTGAGAAGCTTCAGGTTTTTCCTTTCCTATGCAACCCTGCTCCTAGGGTAGTCTTATGGAAGGAGAGTCCTGTACTTCGTATGGAAGAGAGGTTTTGTTGTTCAGTCATTTCAATTGTTTTCAATTCTTTGTGACCCCATTTGGGTTTTATTAGCAAAGATACTGTATTGGTTTGCCAGTTCCTTCTCCAGTTCATTTTACAGATGAGGAAACCAAGGCAAGCAGGGTTAAGTTTCTTGCTCAGGGTCACACAGCTAGTAAGTATCTGAGATCAGATTTGAACTCAGGAAGATGATCTTCCTGACTTTAAGCCTGGTATTCTATCCACCTAGCTATCCATGGGAGAGAGAAGGAGGAAGTGTGACTTGATTGGCTGAGAATATTGTGAGTACCTGCATAAGGGACTAACTTCACTTTGTTACAAAAATTTCAGAGACACATGTAAAGCTCAGGTAGACATTTAAACAGCAGCAAAGTTACACTAATCTTATGGAAAATAACAATCAATAAGTTATTTCTTCTTAGGACTGACCCAAGATAGAATTGGAAAAGTAGCGAATTCTATGTCTTCCTCCCCACCTCTTTTTTCTTGATCCTTTGTTCCTTTTGCCCTTCTTTCTAACCTCCTTGCCTCTTTTTGACTCTCTATACTCTCTTATTGTTATCATTCAGCCCTTAGTCCCTTCTGTCACCAAATTAATCTGATAAATAATTCACTCTAAGGTGTTAGTATGTGCATTTTCAAATAGTGTGGCTACATAGGGTAGTGCTCAAGCAGAATGAGTAAATCTCTAATGTTGAAATTTTAAACACTATGGCACCTAAATGGGAGAAATATATGAGGAATGGATGAATGAAATAAAAAGCACTTATTAAATTCCTGTGTATTAGATAGTGTGCTACAAACTGGAGATATGCATACAAAAGTTAGTTTCTGCCCCTGAAAAGCACACTTTTTTTTAAAGCTGTGGATGGAGATAACACATTTAGAGGTGTGTTAGGGGAAGGGGGTAATTTTGGTCTGAAGCAGCACAGGGATCACAAGTGGTGCCATAGGGAGAACATGATTTCTTTCTACCTATTTGGGGGGGAATGTTATTAACAAGAAAGAAGAATCTAGAGCACATCACAGTTATGAACTAAGATTGTTCCCTTAGCAGCTTCTTCATGTTAAATGCTGCAAATAGCTAGAAGACTGAAAAATTATGGATAAACCTAGTATTGTAATTAGTATGCTAGATTGCAAACTAGAGGTAAAATAGCTAACTAAAGCAGAACTGAAGTCAACAGTCTATATAGTTCATTGTACTGCTTGAAATTGCTATAAGGTTGTTTCTAGCTAATAGAGGGTAACATCCCTAGAAAAAAATAAACTTATGTCTGATACACAGATAGATTGACATTGCACCCAGTCCCACCAGGGCCTCCCTGTGGATGTTTAAAGAAAATAGTTGGAATACTAGAAATATAGCTGAAGAAACCCAAAATTATTATTAGAAAGCTAGATCACCAACTAGAGGCCACGTGTGTAACTTCAGTAGACCTTCTAATATGTTCCAGTTTGCTTTGTAATATCCTAAATTCCTATAAATATGTATTCCTAGCAAATGGAGTGTAATATCATTACCAGGAAAGAATATCCTTGAGTAGAATGCAGTTATGATTTGACATTGCACCAAGTCCCATTTAAGACTCCCGATTGATGTTGCATTGATATGAATAGCTAAATTACTGGAAATTTTGCAATGGAAACCCAATATTATTATTTTAAAGCTAAATAATTAACCAGAGATCATGTCATTCTTTTACACTTACAGGGAAAGGGTATATCAACAAGGCAATATTCACTGCACTGACGTTGACTACGAATATGCCAGCATAGTTCTGAATCATGAAATATAACAGATTCTCCATATAGAAGACAAAAGCAAAACATTTATTCAGATACCAGATAGTAAAAATCCCAACAGAAAACCAAATTCCTCATAGCAACAAAGAAATTTATACATAATAGCACTGCATAGAGCAACACCATCCCAAAGCCCTTCCACAAACACTCACAAGGCTAGCTGTCTCCTTGCCTGTGTCCTCTCTCCTCCCTTTATTCTAACTGCTCTGACTCCCAGCTTCCTCTCAGCTCTGCTCCACCCTTCCTGTTCCATTGGCTCAGCAAACTCCTCCCACCACAGCCTCCAATATGATTTCATTCAGCCTATTAAGGGGCAGGGAAAATGTTCAAATTCCCATTACCGTTACAAAGGGTCAAAAAATCCTAATATGATTGACAAGAGAGAAGACACAGAAATCTAGAGGATAGGATCATTCCCTTTAAGGTCTACTTAGTAAGCAACTTTTTCTAGCTTAGAGGCTAATCCTTTCTGAAGTATCGATACCACTTCCCACTTGCTGCAATAATGGGGAGGAAGAGATTACCCAGATTTTGCTGTCTCATCCCAAAATGTCACAGTTTTCAGTCTGAGCCAGCACATGTAGCCCTCCTGCTAGTAACCAGGGCACAGATTCAGCACTACATTGGGATGGCTACTATTAGAAACGGTTCGTTAATTTTGATTGACTGATCTTCCCCTCTCTTTTTGGTTCTTTATCACAAGGGACAGTACTCTGGGCAGGGGAGACTGGAAGGATATATTAAGAAGCAAGTTTGGTGTAAAAACAAATAGTCTCCAAAAAAGAAAAGATTAAAAAAAAAAAAAGCTTCCTCCACAGAAACATTTCTAGCATCAAGTGACTCCAAGACTTCAATGTCCGCAGTGCTGGGAAACCTATTCCCCCTATCCAAAAATACCCCAAGGTTCCTCCTGCAACTCTTCCCTTTGAATTTCCTAGGAATGAAAAGATCTTTGGGAAACTTTTTGGTGTGATTTTTCCTCTAGATGAGGATTTTTTTTTCTTTCTGTGTTTTGATAACAAAAAATGAGGAGTTGTCCTCAGCTGGGAGAGGGAGTCGTTACAGATGACACTGGATACATTCCAAACCAACTGCCTCTTATCTGAGATTGCCACTCTAAAGTGCTCCTCATATTTACTTACCAATCTATCACCGAAGGAAATGGGAAGTTGCTGTCATAATTGTCTGAGCCAGTTGAAGACAAGAATAGCATGAACTGAAATCTACTGATAATACCTAAGTCTCAATATAGCAAGAGGTTCAAACTATTTTCCTAGCAGTATCTTTTGCCAGAGGTGCTAATAATTAGGTTGGTTTTTTTTTTAACTATCAAATCCTCATTTCATCTTTCCTTGTTTCTCCACCCACCCTTTTAAGGGAGGTGCTAATGAACCCCAAAATAATCAAAAGGTTGGTGACAGAAAAGAGAAGATGAATCAAGTGGTCTGAATAATGAATTATAAATAATCAAGAGTTGTATGTTAGGATCCATTGCCTACTTTCAGGATTCTGTAGGTATGAAATATACATATATATATATGTGTGTGTGTGTGTGTGTGTGTGTGTGTGTATGTATATATCTTTCTACTGTCTTTGTGGAAAACCTTACCATAGTACATATCCTTATAAAGAGGGAGAAGGGGAGATTTCTCTTCTATGTCAGTCCAAAGGGTGAGCCAAGATAACCAGAAAATGCAGTTGTACTCTCTAGTCATAAAAGACAACATGATATAATAAATAGAAAATTCGACAAACTTGAACTTGACCTAGATTCAAATTATGATTCTGCCACTTACTATCATTTAACCTCTCCAAACACGGTTCCTTATGTGTTAAGTAGGTAATTATAACACTTATTCTATCTATGCAACAAGGTTGTTTTGAGGAAAGTGCTTTATAAACTGTGCATCTCTATATAAGTGAATTATTATTATTATTCTCTACCATTTGTCTCTGAAGAGTGAGACTGCGTTGGGTTGCCCAATACTCTACAACAGCTCTTTTTCTATGGATGGTGACTAGGAACAAACTCAGCTGATAAAATTCAGATAAGTAACATTGAACTGGTTCTAAGGACACACCTTCATCACTTGGAATCTGTGCTGTGGCATACTCTGGGAAATTATTGGAGCAGCTAGTTTAGGAACTCATATCAACATAGATACTCATGATCACTCCTACACACAGCACAATGATAATCAGTACAAGGAAACTCAACACCAAAACAGGTGGTTATAAAACTGTGTCTTCTCCCCATTTTTCCTACTACACTGAGTTAGCACTACCTTGGATAAACTCTATCCATCAACAAACATTTATTAGGCTATTGTTGCTCATCTTTCATTTTCAAAAAGGACAAATGACATCATGGGTGACAGCTTGACTTGCACAAGGATTGGATTTAAGTGAGGCAGAGTTAACAAAGTCATTGGCCTCATTCTCTCTTCCTAAGTCATCAAAGTCCAGTGGCAAGACAAAAGTCAGAACGACTGGTGATGGCCCAGGATGCAGTACATAACCTTGGCATCTTCAACATCTGACCAAGCTCTAAATGTTCCATAGCACCTACTTTAGCTGCCTTTGTGGCTATTGGAACAAATTGTTCTCATCTGTCCATTCTACCAGAAGAAGTTTTCATATGCTTGGAGTAAACATCCCCCTAAATCACTGATGAGTTTGAGGCCTCAGCTGCCCTCAACCTGGTTTAGCCCATCTGCCAAGATGGTTTTACCCAGGTGTGCCCACTGTACACTCTATAGCTTCTTGGAGTCACAGGTGAGAGTTGAATACCAGGAAGACACCAAAGGGGAATGGGCAAGCCTGAAAAGGGTTTGGCAAGCCCTCACACCAGAGGAGCTAGTCCTCCCTGAATACCCTCTGCACCCTATTTATTAAGTATTTGTTATGTGTCTGGCACTGTGCTAAGAATGGGCAATACAAAGACAAAAATGAAACAGACTTTGTCCTTAAGAAACCTATAAACTATTAAAGGAAACAACATCTATGTATATAAATGTAATAAATGAGTAGGAAGATCACACATCTCACACAAGATGTGTAGATACCTAATCACTTGAACTTGAATTTGCTCACTTATTCAACTTGCCCTCACACTAGCAAGGCTAGTTTCCCAGAAAAAGACCACAGTTACATTCAAATTCTCTCAGGTTCCTAGTGGTAACATTGTTATGGTGATTGTCCTCCCCTTACTACTTGGATCTCAAGACCCATCAATGTGCTCCCATTTACACAAAACCAGCTATTCACATTAATGGCACTTTTGGATCTTAAACATAACCATTTCCATAGCAATAGAGCTAATTAATAATAATATAATCACAGGCAAAGAAAATTCAGGAAGAAGAATAAAGGAAATCCAGGATAATAAACACATAATAATCCACATATAGGTCTGAGTCATACTCTCCCACCATACACTCAGGATCTATGGAGAATAATGGATATACACTTACAGAAACTTACCAGAATTTGAGTGAAGAAAATCCATGTGCTTGGGGTAACTCAGAACTCTGGAACTTTAGACTTCAATATCTCCCTTCTATCTCAGGAAACGTTCATAAAAAGTTCCTTGAATATAACTTCAACGCTGGGTTAATAACTGCTAACTGGGTTAATCCATGCTGTGTTTAAATAACAACTCACTAGACATGATTTCTAAACCAAACTAATCTATCCACTGGGAAACTTCTCTGATTCTCTGCTTCCAAGCTATTCTTCTTCTGCTGAACTTACTTCTCAATAGTAACTATAATATCTATCACTTCTGGCTCAAGTTTGGTATTACAGTTCCAAATTGTCTCTTCATAATAGTCTCTGTGTCTCTGTCTATGTCTCTCTCTTTCTGTATATATGTGTGTATATATGTCTATATGCATATGTAGCTCTATCTATCTATCATATATATATATATATATCCCGAGGAAGGGGAAATAGAATCTTTATAGAATAGGTATGAAAGGGTGACTCTCTGCTGGTCTTCATCTGAAATGTGACTTCTTTTCTGAGCTGCTAATACAGCTCCTAGGGTCTCAGCTCTGAAAACTTATCACCTTGGGCTATTTTAGCTTTTTTAAGATTCAGATCCCTACCAGCCTCACCTAACTAGCTTTAGTCATTTAAGTCCATCTTTTGAACTCCTTTATTTCTTCTTCTTTCATGATCTCTAATCTAAACTCTTATCTAACTGAGAATGGATAAAGTCCTTTCAAGCTTTCCCATTACTATAACATGATCTAGGAAAATCATAAGGATAGGATGGAGAAGATTGAAAGGTGCTTTGTATTACATCCTCCCAGCAACCAAATAGCTATTTGAGGAATGGAGGAGGAGAAATCAAGCAAATAAGCAGGAAGATAGGTTATTAGTTGCTATAAGTGAGAGGAGAATAGTTAGAGTGGAAGACAAGAGTTAAAAAAAGAAAGGGTTTGGAAAATTAAAGAGTCAATAAAAGTAGAGTAGAAGAATCATTAAGTAGCAAAAAGATTATTTACCATGAATTTATCATGGGTGAAATCAACTCAGTTTCATGACTTTCTCCAGCAAAGAGCTAGAGAATCTAGGGTCATAGCTAATAAACTTTAAAGTGACAGACTATGGAGTCAATGCTGACTATAGACACCAAAGTAGAGGAGTTGGACAGAGAGAATAAAGATGGATCCAGTGACCAGAGACTTTAAGGGAAAAGAGCAAATTTAGTGTGAATAAGGTAGTAGGAAAGATGGAAGAAGTTGAAATCACTTAATGAAATTTCCAACTTCATCTTGAAGATGGTGTGATCCCTAAGAGATGGTGAGATCCAAGCCATGGCTGAAATGGAGTGGAGTATACATAGTCAGAAAGGTGAGGATGATGGGGAGTAGTGTATTAGAATATGTTGTTAGAAGAATCATGTTTCCTTGTTGTTCCTATGACAATTGTAATTATTATAATATTTTATATTATGCTTATAATGATATGTCTCCAAAATGGAGTCACTTAGGCTCCTAATACCTATACCATAAGGATCCTAATACCCATAAACCATAGAGGCAAAGACAGACAAGTATGACCTTTTCCATTGTTCTGACATATGTCAAACTATGTCCATGCTCAAAGTTTCTGATTAGATAAAACCCCTGGCCAACTTCATCAGTCTATGAGTCACTCCTCTCCTGTAGCCTCAGATAACCAATTCAAACTCCCTCCCAATTTCTAGTCCCAACAAAGAAACTCCCTTTACTCAAGTCTCACCAAAACTTGGTATCAATAAATGACCCTGAGAACTTCTCTACCACATCTGAGTCTGATTAGGAATGTCCCTTCCTTCATCTTGCACCAGCTTCAACTTTGAGCATATTCTCTCTCTGACATGACTCCCTCCCCCTCATAGTGAATGGATTTCTTGCCTTCATAGGGACAAACTTCTATCTGTTTATATTGCCATATAGTGTGTGTATGCTTTTTTTTAATTGGTCTACTTGCTGTGCCAAATAATCATAAAGCTTTCATTTGCCTTCTCACCTTAACTTCTTAGAATCCTTAGCTTTCTTCATTAATCCCTGTAACTCTCTCTCTCTCTCTCTCTCTCTCTCTCTCTCTCTCTCTCTCTCTCCCTCTCTCTCCCTAAATTATCTTATACTTACTTATTGATAGATATTATATCTCCACAGAAGACTGTAAGTTCCTGAGATCAGACTTCCTTTTTTCTTTAAGGGGAAATAGAACCTTTTATGAGCTGCACTCACTCTACTCTGCATATAGTTGGTGCTTAATAAAGGCTTGGAGAATTTAACTGAACCATCAACATGAATATTCAAGCCCTCATCACTTCTCTCTAATTCTTATAACAGCCTCATAAATAGTCTCCACATTTCCAATCTCTCTTTTCTCCAATCCATCCTCCACACAGCTTCCAAAATACTCTTCCTAAGGCACAGTTTTAACCAAATCCCTCCCCTGCTCAGAGACCTTCAGAGATGCCCCGCTGCCTCCAGGAAAACACAACCCGGTTCCAACCCTGTTTCATAGTATTCTATTTTACATCGTCTGTGAGTAGATGACTAGCTGTTCCCTGAGCTTATCTGAATTCTTTTAACAACTAAAGGAATGAAGTCATATTTCATCCATAAAGTCACTGAGCAACATGAATTTGAATAATGCCGTTCAACAAACAAAGCAATTTAAAAATCAGTTCACAAAACCTTTTGGGGACATTGTGTTTAGGGACTTTCTGTGACTATTTTTCAAATATATCTATGAATCGTGGGTCCAATGATGAGACAGCAATAGGGTTTAGGAACCATGTAGATCACCTGGGACCAATTAGATGTTGTCAGCATGAGTTTGAGTCATTTTTCATCTACCATCCTTTATTTTCAAAAACAGGGTTTATTGCTTTCTTTCAGTTGACATACATGGTTTCTTTTTCATAACCAACAGATTCTACCTTCTATGCAATTTTTTTCCCTTTCCCGTTCATTGTAAATATTGCATGGTAAAAAGCAATTAGCTCACATGTAAGAGACAGATAACATCTTGCAGGAACTTCTTACCTAACTTTTTCCAAAACAGACTCTACAGGAAGAGCTAAACAAGTTTTGCCAGAATATTCTTTATTTTGCTCAAATAAAATTAGTATATGTTCAAATTTCAGTTTGATTCAGCAGGGAGAACATATGATTAATTTGCCAACTGGAACCATAGAGTTAAAGTATCAAATACTTTAAAAAGTAAAACCAAAGTTTCTCCTGATATTTAAACAACATTTTAGTTGTTTAGTTCAATGAATCCCCAGGTTTTCACTATAATACTAAAGAAAAACTAAATCTTTTGCAAGGGAATTAATACTACTCTCTCTTCCATTTCTGTTCCCCTCTCAGATTTGATTTAAATGGAAATCGCTATACTAAGAAAATAGTTAAGAGTCATGAGAATGGTTTCCTATGAGTCTGTGAGACAGGGACCAAGATATATTCCCTTACTGATGAACTTCTTTCGTTTCCTAACATTTATAGCAGGTACAAGAGGGGCTGATTCTAGGAAAATTTGCCAGCATAAAGACTACAGAATGCAACCTAAATCAGATGAATTGCTGCAAATAAAGAATATAGATTACAGTAACCAAAACAACGCTGGCTCATTCAATATTTATATTGGGTGCTTAACATCTTAGAAAAAACAGAACACTATGGCAACATGTACACTCATATATCCTAATGATTCTAATTTCGCTCTGATACATTGGCATATGAGCATTAGCATCATAGAAGATTGCAAGAACTTTTGAAAGGAAAAAATAAATTCCTTTGACTTTTAGATTATAGAGTAGTTCACTGAAAGGTGGCACGGAGTAGTAGGAAAAGAATCAGATTATGACTCAAGAGATTAGGGTTCTATCCTTAGCTTTATGACTAGTTAACTGTATGCTGCTGCGTAGGTCACTTCATTTTAGGAAAGAGTATGGTAGAATAGAATAATAATTGGCATTTATATATCTTTGTAAGGTTTGCAAAACACGTTACATTCACTACCTCATTTGATCATCACAACAACTCTGTGAGGCAGATGCTATTATTATCTTCATTTTACAGATGAGGAAACTAAAGCTGAAAGAGAGTAAGTGACTTACCCAGGGTCACACAACTAGTAAATTTCTGAGGCAAGATTTGAACTAAGTTCTCCCTAACTCCAAAGACAGCACTTGATCCACTGAGCTACCTAACGACCTCAAAGGCACTAACTCTACAGTCAAAGAACATCAGTTCAAATCTTGCCTCTGAGGCTTACTACCTAGGACACCTTGCACAAGACACTTAAGCTACCTGGGCTTCCTCATACATAAAATGAGAGACTAGCACTAAAAGACCTCTAAAGCCTCTTGCCACTCTGGATCTGATTGAGTTCAACTTTTCATGACCCCATTTGGGGTTTTCTTGATAAAGATGCTTAGCGTGGTTTGCCATTTCCTTTTCCAGTTCATTTTACAGATGAGGAAACTGAGACAAACAAGGTGACATGACTTGCCCAGGGTCACATAGTTGGGTGTCTTAGGTCAGACTTGAACTCAGAGAAATAAGTCTTCTGACTCCTGGCCCATCTCTCTATCCATTGCACTATCTATCTGACCTGATTCTCTAGCCTTCCATTTTCCCATTGTGATGGAGACTTGATCTCTAAAGACCCCATCAATTCTATGGCTTCAAATGCCCCTGAAATAGACTTTACTCTCCTTTTCCATAAAGTTAAACTATACCCTAGGAGGAAGTTAGGTACCTTTGAAAGCTGCAATAAGTTTCTTGATTTTCAAACATTTAGTGCCTGAATCAGTAGTTCTCTTCATGATTGCCTGAAGCTGCACAAGATACTTGGAAAGATCTTCAAAGAGCCTAGATTTTTTGCATTCCTATTAACCAAGAATTGAAACTCAAGCTAATAGGTTAATAATATAGTATCTAGCAGCCTGCAATGAATACAGTTCTCCAAGCCCAAATGTACTATATATATATGCTTTAGAAATATTATCTTATTTGGTCCTCACAACAATTCTAGGAGGTAGGTCCTATTATGATCTCCATTTTACAACTGAGGAAAAGGAGGCAGATAGCATTTGGGTGACTTGCTCAGGGATCTGAGGTCATATTTTAACTCAGTGCTCTTTGATTCCAGGCCCTAGATGCTATCTACTTGTATCAGCAATGCCATATTCACAATGCCTATGGAAATTACAGATATGCTGATATAATTATCCATCACAAAATACATCATGCTTGCCATATGGGGGAGTAAGCTAGAAAATTTATTAAAATACCAAAAGACTGAGTCCCAAAACCAGAAAGTGAAAGCCATCAGAGTAGTTATGAAGTTGGCACAGGTAGATAAAGTAGAAAGCACCCACATTCTCAAGCCTTTAAAACAGAACAGGCTACCTCAGGCAAAGGTCCTCCTCTCCCCACTCACAGCAACCACCCAGAGTCCAGGAAGCGCGCTCCCAGCAGCTCCGGCCCCTGGCAGTCCTCAGCAGGAGTCCTTAGCAGAAATTCTGGCTGACTCAAAAAGGGCTTCACGCTGCCGCCATCGCCACCACTGCTAGCCACCACAGGAACTCTAGCTTGGCTTCTGCTTCCTCTTGCTCCGCCCCTTCCTGCTACGTCAGCAAGTACAATGGGGCATGGAAGATCTTTAAATCCCATAACCCTTACACTACTGTGTCACCTAGCTGTGGATAGCAGGAGGGAGAGACAGAGGTGAATTCTTCAAACTATAGGCCAGTAAACTTCATTTGGATTCCTAGCAAAATTCTAGGACATATTACTAAAGGTATTCTTTGTGTACAAAGAGAAAAGGAAGCAGTGATCACAAAAAACTAGCATAGGTTCAAGATGAGACCACAACAGTTTCCTCCCATTCATTCTGGTTCTTCTATACAACATGACTAATGTGAAGGGGCGGCCAGGTAGCACAGCGAGTAAGAGCACCGGCTCCAGTGTTGAGAAGACCTGGAGATCGAATCCCGGGCTCAGGCACTTAGCACCCACCCAGAAACACCTGGCCGTGTAACCTTGAGCAAGTTACTTAACCCCAATTGCTTAGGGGCGGCCAGGTGGCTCAGCGAGTAAGAGCACCGGCTCCAGTGTTGGGATGACCTGGAGATCGAATCCCGGGCTCAGACACTCAGCACCACACCCAGAAATAACTGGCCGTGTAACCTTGAGCAAGTTACTTAACCCCGATTGCTTAAAAAAATAAATAAATAAAGCATCTTTAACATGACTAATGTGAAAGTATGTTTAATGGGAATGTATGTGTAAGGGTAGGGGCAGAAAATTTAAAACTTATGGAAGTGAATATTGAAAACTTAAAATAAATAAATTTAAAAAAAAAAGAGACCATGACAGACAAATTTTATTTCCTTTTTGACAGATCTACTTGACTGGATCCAGTCACAGTAATGCTGCAAACGCGGTGGACTGAATTTCAGTAAGGCATTTGATAAAGTCTCATACAACAGAATTATAACCAGTGGAGTGTAGACATGATTGTGCCCAAAAGACTCAAAACTGGTACCATAAGCTGGTACATGTAGGATTAGGGGAGGTGAGGGGAGAGCACTACATAGTCCAGAAAAGAGATATACTTAGAAGAATGACAATTGGCAACATTATAGATGCCTCTTCTTTTCCATCCACCAACGTGGTCTATAGAAATAGGATCTGGGTGTCCCTTTTTCCTATAGATCTCCTTAGCTTCAGTAGATGGGCTGTAGAAGCCCAAACAATCACAGGCCAGATGGGAAAGCATGAGGATGGGAATGCCAGGTAACCAAAATCTTTACATGGAGGATTAAAAGTTGCCCTACATCAGTCTTGAGAGCAAAGCTAAGACTTCCTCCCTCATCTTTGCCCAGAATTGAGTGAAGGGTCAAGGAACAGCAACTGAGGACCCATGGAGCAAAGACATGCTGGTAGGAAAGGGTGGAAATAAGCATCCCATTCCCAAAAGTCATATTCCCTTCTCAAACCCCTTCCCACACAAAGAGACAGGGGAGTGCAAGACTATTCTGGCTGGTAAGCTTAAGTTCCCATTACTTTTCTGTCTCACTCTTTTGCCACCTCCTGCCTGTGGCCTGACCTCATCCATTATCAAAGGGAAAGATAACTAATGGAATCACACCTGCTTACCAATAGGAATGGCAGGCAAGTGGGCAAGTATAGGCAGGTGAGAGAGGCAGGATGTCATCTTCTATCTTGGACCTTCTAGCATGACCTAACTAGCATCTAATTAGAAACAATAGTAATATTACTAAGTAATATTCATCCTAGATCTCTCCTTCTTTTGACAGCCAAACTCAAAGAAAGGGAGATAGAGGGGGAGTGGAGAGATGTCTACACTCTGCTTCCATTTCCTCTCCTACCACTCTTTTCTCAAACCCTTGTCCTTGACCCTACCAACTGACTGAAAATGTTTCTCCAAGGTTACCAGCAATCTCTTAATTACTAAATCTGATAGACTTTTCTTGGTCCTGATCCTTCTTGATCTCTCTGCAGCTTTCAATAGTGTTGATCATGCCCCTCTTCCTGGATATTCTCACCTCCACTTTCTGTGATTCTGTTTCTTTCTTGCTCTCTTCTTACCCTTTCTAAACATTCCCTCTTAGTCTTCTTTATGAAATTATCAACCACCCCATAAACATGGGTGTATCCTAAGGGACTATCCTAGATCCTCTTCTCTCTCTACATCCTTTGGCACTTAATAAATGCTCATTGATTAATTGAGCATTGTTGATCGCATCAGCTCCCATGGGTTCAATATCTTTGAAGATAACTCCCAGTTCTATATATCCAGCACTAATCTCTCTCCTGAGTTTTAGTCCTTTACCTCCAATTGGTTATATCACAAGCATCTCAAACTCAGTATGTCCAGAATGAAACTCATTACCTTCCCTCAAAAAGCCACCCTTCCTCCAATTAATTAAAGACTCCACCTTCTTCCACTTACCCCTGATCAAATTCGTCCTCTTTTTTTCACCTCTTGTAACATCCCATCTGTTGTTGATTCTTGTCAGTGAGGACTCCACAAAGTCTCTTTATTTCATCCCCTCTCTCCAGTCAGGTAGCTATCATCCTAGTAAAGACCCTCTTTATCTCTTAACTGACTCCCAGATTTTAATCCTTCCCCAATTCAATCAATCCTAAACAACAGAACATTTCTGAACCACAAATCTGACTATGTCATTCACCTGCATGTTAGAGTAGAAAGAGCATTGATTCTAGAAGCAGACTCTCTGGGTTCTGTGATGTTTACTAGCTCTGTGACCCTGGGCAAGTCCCTTAAACATCCTTGGGCCTCAGTTTCTTCATCTGTAGAATGAGGAATTATCCTAGAAAGCCTCTGAGATCCCTTCCAGCTCTCAATATATGTTCAATCCTATGCTCCCTGCTCAAGACACCTCAGTGGCTCACTGTTACCCCTAAAATCAAATGTAAACTTCCTTGCTTGGTATTTCACAATGTGGCTCCAATTGTCTTTCCAACTTTATTTCACAATACTTCCCCCTCATACACTTTGCATTCTTGTCTAAACTAGCTTCTTGCTGTTCCTTGAAATTAGCATTCTATATCCCCTTGTGACTTTGCATGGGCAAAGTTTACCATGCCTGGAATGCAGGAATATCTAGAATATTTCCTCACCTCCACCTCCCAGTACCTCTTAGTTTCCTTCATTTCTCAGTTCAGGAGAAACTTCCTACAGCAGAGATGTCAAACAGAATGCTAGAAATATGCGTTGTTGTTCAGTAGTGTCTGACACTTCGTGGGTTTTCTGGGCAAAGACCCTGGAGTGGTTTTCCATTTCCTTCTCCAGTCCATTTTACAGATGAGGAAACTAAGGCAAACAGGGTGAAGTGACTTGCCCAGGGTCACACAGCTAATATTCTGAGTCTGAATTTGAACTCAGGTTTTCCTGACTCCAGACCCAGCACTCTATCCACTGCTCTACCTAGTTGCCTATGTATGTGACACATAAACATAAATAGACTAAAATGTAATTGGAAAATATTTAACAAAATAAAAATTTTAGATATAGATAATATTAATATGTGGTTTTCTAAGTCAACATGCTGCTGGCAAGGATCCTTATATACATTCTAGCAGCCCCCATTCTATTTGAATTTGGCATCACCGTCCTATAGGAAGCCTTTCCTGATCTTCCTAGTTATTAGTGCTGTTTTCCCCTCCTCAAACTATCCTGTTATGTTGCAAAGATATAATCAGTTTAAATGTGTACACCCCTAGTAGAATGTCAGCTCCTCAAAAGCAGGGACTTTTGTTTGTTTTCTTATTTGTAGTAACTTGTGCATGTTAATCAGTCAGTCAATTAGCATTTATCAAGTGTTTACTGTAGACAATGTGCTAAATTCTGAGGAAATAAACAAAAACATGGTCCCTGACCTGAAGGAGCTCACATTCCAGAGTGAGGGACAACATGCAAACAACTTTGTAAATACAATCTTTTTACAGCACATATTGGAGGTAATCTCAGAGGGAAGGCACTGAGGGGAGGAGAGGGACCTGGAAAGGCCTTGTATAGAAAGTGAGATTTGAGACAGTACTTTGCATATAGTAGGCACTTAATAAAAACTTATTTGGACTAGATCAAGTTAAGAACTACCAGATAACAGTCAAGGGCCCTTCTCCTTACAATTCATTCAATTAAATGAATGTGTCTTTGCTACTTCTTGCCCCTAATGAAAAAATACTTAATGTGTGTCTCTATCTCACAATATCCTTTCAGACAAGATGGAAAAATGTGGACTGAATAAGTGTACTTGGATCTGGTTGAATGACTTGACCAAAAGAGTAGTGATTAATGGATCAATGTCAGCCCAAAGGGAGAGCTCCGGCAGAATATCCAAGGGCCCTGCCTTGGCTGTATTCTGTTCCATGTTTTTATCAGTTTCTTGGATGAAGGAATCGGTGGCATACTTATCAGATGTATAGATAACTAGGAGCTGGGAAAGACAGTTCAACATGGAAGACAACAGAATCAAGATCTGAAGACCTCCAGACTGGACAGAATAATAGGTCTGATATAATAAAGTGTAACAGGAATAAATTTAGGTATTTATTTATATATATTTATATATAACCATAGGATTTAGAGCTGGCAAAGCACTTAAGATCATCTAATTCAACTCTTATCTAACATATGAGAAAACAGAGATCTAGAATAGTAAAGTGACTTGACCCATGTAACATAAAAAATATTCAGTATGGAACCGGTAGGTGGCATGGTGAGTAGAGCACTGGCCCTGGAGTGAGGAGGACCTGAGTTCAAATCCGGCCTTAGACACTTGACATGTAACTAGCTGTGTGACCTTGGCCAAGTCACTTAACCCCAATTGCCTTGCCTTCCCCCCTCCAAAAAAAAATCCAGTATTCTTTATTTGCTTGTTTGTTTAAATAATTGTGTTTTTCCTAACTACATATAAAAACAATTTTAACATTCTTTTTCTTTATTTTGAGTTCCAAATTCTCTCCCTCCCTCCCTTCCTTCCCCCTCCCTGAGACAATAAAATCTGCAAATCTAGTATTCTTAACACCACATCAGTGCCTATTTCCAAAGGTAAAATTTATACATACAAAGAACTTGTTTGAACAGAACTAAATTTTGAGAATTGGTGAAAAAATTGACCTAGATAGACTGAAGTCTGTTTACTATAGCAAATATGCCCAGTTGATTTATTATGGTAAGTGTTGTTTGGCTTTAATTATTTATACTAGCACTTCACCATAAACTAGTAAATATTACTGTGGGGATATATATACTTTGTGACAGTAATGAAGTCTTGGTAATATGAGTTCTCATCTCTGCATTTGCCATTAAATAATTGTTTGTAAGTGGGATGAGTCTGCCAGCCTTTTTGTGAGTATGGGTGAAGTGTTAATTAGGGGGGGTCTTTATTATACTAATGGTCTGATTTTTGAAAAGTGAAATTATTCTTTATTCTCTTGGTAAATAATTATGGGAAAGTGACATCTTAAGCATCATCAAAAAATGTATTACACATCAGGGATTCCTCTCTCCCTCCCTTTCTTTCCTTTTTATCTCTTTCTTCTCTTCCTTCCTTCCTCCACTTTCTTCTGCTTTACAGTTCTACTGTTAACAGTAGTTTCTGCCCTGTCTTTTCTAGAACTTCAAGACTTTGATGCTTCATCTGCATTTGTAGGTGGAAAGATTGCTATAGAAATGGATTCCATAACAAACTATCAAATAATAAAAGAAAGGAACTCTATTAAAAATTAGCAAGAGTTGGGGTGGCTAGGTGGCACAGGGAATAGAGCACGGGCCCTGGAGTCAGGAGGACCTGGGTTCAAATCTAGCCTTAGACACTTGACACACTTACTAACCATGTAACCTTGGGCAAGTCACTTAACTCCAACTGCCCTCCAAAAAGCAAAAAAAAAAAAAATTTAGCAAGAGTTGTTCCTCTCATGGTCAACATATACAAAATGGTGTAAAACACCTTCAGCTACATTCAAGAATGCAGAGTTCTAAGTTCTTCCAAAAGTTCAGGAACTCCAAGAGCTGATTATTCAAATTCAGGCCCAAGCCAACAGTGAGAGAGAAACTTGGACTCAGGATCCAGAATTCCAAGCTAGACTCAGAAACAGGGAGGTCTGGAGCTGATGTGGGAGTATAAGTGAGCAATGAAAAAATATTTTTATAAGGATGAAGCATTTGTCTCCTAATGGGGGGGGAGGAGTGAGAAAGGGAGGAAATGATACAAGCATTCCCTAAAGAAAAAAAATGTGTCAACAGGGATCATAAAGGGAGCCAAATAAAATAGAAGGTCTGAGAGTGATTTTTGTTATGTTTTAATGGTCTTAAAAGGAGAAAGGAAAGTGAGGAAGAAAGGATGCTGTAGATTTTTTTTAAAGGAGGAATGAAGGAGGGACTTATCTCAAATAATCATGGGTTCAAGTCAATACAGACAAGGAAGGACTGGGCCCCAAAATGAACAAGAACAAGAGACTGCCCTGCATTGCTTTTGTAAAATAGTGCAGTACTTTCAGTGATCTTAAGGTGCATAGTGATTAAAAAGTCTACTTCTTTAAAAAAAGAAGAGAAAGAGAGGAAGGAAGGAAGGAAGGAAGGAAGGAAGGAAGGAAGGAAGGAAGGGAGGGAGGGAGGGAGGGAGGAACTTCTCTTCCCCTCTTAGAAGAAAGGGAGGAGATTTCTTTATCCTTCCCACCCCATTAGCTATAGTATCTTGGGTTTGTTTGGGTTTTTTTTTGTTTTTTTGTTTGTTTATTTTTAATTTATGAAATAAAACAAGCATTTCCACAACTTAGTACAATAAAAAGATGATCACACATGAAACTGCAAATCTACTATGCAAAACTTGTTATTCCTTTCAAATATACAACAAAATTATCATGTAAATTTCTTTTTTTTCTTCCCTCCCCCTCCCCACCCAAGAGAAAGCTACCATCAGACACAGTGTGTGTGTGTGTGTGTGTGTGTGTACATGGGCGTGTGTAAAATTATTCTGTATATATTTCTATTAGTTCTTCCTCTGGACACAGATAGGGTCTCTCTTCATATATCCTTTATAGTTAATTTGGGCATTTATATTAGTCAAAATAACTTAATTCTTCAAAGTCATTCATAAAACAATATTGCTGTTACTGTATACAATGTCCTCTTGGTTCTGCTCATTTTGCTCTTTATTTTTTCAAGCAAGCCTTTCCATGTCTTTCTAAGATCATTGAGGTCATCATTTCTTATAGCACAGTGGTATACCATCACAATCATATACCACAGCCATTCCCCAACTGATCGGCATCTCTGCAATTTCCGGGTCTTTGCCACCTGCCACTGCTATAAACACTTTAGAACATATAGGTTCTTTTCCTTTTTCCCTAATCATCTTTAGAAACAGACGTAGTAGTGTCAAAGGATAGTTTAATAACTCTTTGGTCATAGTTCCAGATGGCTCTCCAGAATGGTCAGGTCAGTTCACAATTCCACCAACAATGAATTAGTGTCCCAATTTTTCCACATCCCTTCCAACATTTTTCACTTTCTCCTTCAATCATTTTAGCCAATCTAGTCAGTGTAAAATGATTTGTTTTCATTTGCATTTCTCTAATCAATAATCATTTAGAGCATTTTTATATGACTATATGTTGTTTTGATTTCTTCATTGAAAAATTGCCTGTTTAAATTCTTTGACCATTTCTCAATTGACATTTTTCCTATTTATTTATTTTTAGTTTTCAACATTCATCTCCACAAGATTTTGAGTTACAAATTTTTCTCCCTGTCTTTCCCCTACCCCCCACACCAAAATAGCTAGCCTACTGAATACCCCTTCCCCCAATTTGTTCTCTCTAATATCCTCCCCCATACCCCCCCCAACTTTCTAATATGGTAAGATGGATTTCTATATCCCAGTGCCTGTATATATCTTGTTTCCCAGTTGCATGTAACATGCATTAACATTTGTTTTTTGAAACTTTGAGTCCCAGAGTCTTTCCCTTCTTCCCTCCTCACCTGGGACCCCAACTGGGAAGACAAGCAATTCAACATAGGTTGTACATGTGTAGTTACACAAAACGTTTCCATAGTAGTTATATTGTGACAGACTAACTATATTTCCCTCCATCCTATCCTGTCCCCCCAACACTTATTCTATTTTCTACTTTGACCCTGCTGCTTTTCAAAAGTTCTTTCTTTCTAACTACCCTCTCCCCCAATCTTCCCTCCCTTCTATCACTGCCCCACTCTTATCTCCTTCCCCCCTGCTTGCCTGTAGGGTAAGATACCCAATTGAATGTGTATGTTATTCCCTCCTTAAGCCAAATTCAATGAGAGTAAGGTTGACCCATTCCCTTTCACCTTCCTGCTCTTCCCCTCCATTGTAACATTGTTCTTTTTTATATATAAATAACTTTATATATTTATAACTATAAATATCTTTATATATAAATACCATTGCCTCTTTCATATGAGATAATTTACCCTATTCTATCTCTCCCTTTCTCCTTTTCCCAATATATTCATCTCACCTCTTAATTTTATTTTTAAGATATCATCCCTTCATATTCAACCCATCCTGTGCCCTTTGTCTATGTATACATGTACACACATATGCACACCCTCACATATATATTTATACACACATATACCCTTCTATACATACATATGTATGTATACATATATGTATATATTCCCTTCAACTATCCTCATATTGAGAAAAGTCTCATGAGTTACAATAAATGTTTTTCCATGTAGGAATGTAAATAGTTCAACTTTAATAAGTTCCTTATGATTTCTTTTCCCTATTTACCTTCTCATGCTTCTCTTGCTTCTTGTAATTAAAAGACAAATTTTCTGTTCAGCTCTGGTTTTTTCATCAAGAATGCTTGAAAGTCCTCTATTTCATTGAATAACCATATTTTCCCCTGAAGCAAAACTCCATCAGTTTTGCTGGGTAGGTGATTCTTGGTTTTAATCCTAGCTCCTTTGACCTCCAGAATATCATATTCCAAGCCCTTCAATCCCTTAATGTAGAAGCTGCTAGGTCTTGTGTTATCCTGATTGTGTTTCCACAACAGTAAAATTGTTCCTTCCTGGCTGCTTGTAATGTTTTATCCTTGACCTGGGAACTCTGAAATTTGGCTATGACATTCCCAGGAGTTTTCTTTTGGGGATCTTTTTTAAGAGGTGATCAGTGAATTCTTTCAATTTCTATTTTACCCTCTGGTTCCAGAATATCAGGGCAATTTTCCTTGAGAATTTCTTGAAGGATGATTTTTAGGTTCTTTTTTTGATCATGGCTTTCAGGTAGTCCAATAATTTTTAAATGATCTCTCCTGGATCTATTTTCCAGGTCAGTGGTTTTCCAATGAGAGATTTCACATTGCCTTCTATTTTTTCATTTGTTTGGATCTGTTTTACAGTATCTTGATTTCTCATAAAGTCATTAGCTTCCAATTGCTCCTATCTAATTTTGAAGGAATTATTTTCTTCAGTGAATTTTTGAAATTCCTTTTCCATCTGGCAAATTTGACTTTTTAAGGCATTCTTCTCCTCATTGACTTTTTGAACCTCTTTTGCCATTTGAGTTAGTCTACCTTGTAAAGTGTTATTTTCTTTAGAATTTTTTGGGGTCTCCTTTAGCAGACTGTCGATTCACTTTTCATGATTTTCTTGCATCATTCTCATTTCTCTTCCCAGTTTTTCCTCCACTTCTCTTACTTGATTTTCAAAATCCTTCTTGAGCTCCTCCATGGCCTGTGACCAATTCATATTTTTCTTAGAAGTTTTTGATGCAGGAGTTCTGACTTCATTGTCCTCCTACAGTTCCATGCTTTGATCCTTTTTGTCCCCCAAAAATGACTGTATGGTCTGATTGTGCTTCCTCATCTTGCCAATTACTTGACTTTTGATCTCTTTGCCACAGTAGAACTCTGCTTACAGAAAGGAGAGAGCTTTGTCCCAAACTGCTGGGGTTTTCACAGCTGCTGGAGCTATTAGTTGGGGGTCCTCTCTACAGCCCCCACAAGCTCTGGCACACTGGCCACACACCCCAGGTCCACCACCCAAGACCACGATCCAGATCCAGGCAGGTCAAAGCAAGAGCAATTACCCTCTAAATGGTCACTGGTCCCCCTATGATCTTCAGGCCAGGAGCTCTGAAAGCAGCCAAGTGACACCGCCCAGCCTCCCGCCACTTCTCGCCCTGGGGGCAGGGGCCAGATGGCTCTCTTCCTTTACCCTTACAACAGAGTTCCCAACTGATCTTTTATTTTTTCTTTGACATTTATGGTTTGAGGAATCTGAAAACTGCCACAGCTGCTGGTGATTCACTTTCCTGAAGTCTGCTCTGGCCAGTCTGGTTGTTGGTCGGGGCTGCCCTGAGGCCAGAACCATGGCTCACGCGGGACTGCACTTGGCTCCCAAAGCGCTGTGACAGACCTTTCTGTTGGTCTGCCAGACTGCCTTCAGCAGGAGATTTGTTTCTCTCTGTCTCTTTGTGAGTTCTGTAGCTCTAAAATTCATTTAGAATCATTTTTTTACAGGTATTGGAAGTGGTTGGAGCAGGAGCCCACACCAAGTTTGTGCTTCTACTCTGCCATCTTCTCTCTCAATTGACTTTTAACCATGATGCCTTGTAATGAAGCTACTTGTCCAGTAGGAGACTCCACACTGAGGAAAAAGCAGGCCCAGGGCATTGAGGCAAGAGAGAACTCTGAGGAGTGTAACCTCTATGAATAAACAAATAAAAGAGCCAGCCCTGGTCATCAGGAGGTGAACTGAAGAGAAGAAAGGGATCAGAGAGACCAGTTAAGTTGCCCACTCAGCAAAGATGCTCCATCAGGGAGAAGCATCATAAGGATACCCTGAGAGGAAAAGGACATCAGGGCCTTGAAGTACTAAAGGTCTGAATTGCTTTAGGTATTTCCTAAGTGTGTGCCTTTCCACTAGTGTACTTTATGTACGTATTCATTCTTCCCACTGATGATATATGTTTTTATGGGAAAGTATGCCTAGGTTTATGGGGAGAATATTTTATAGCTATAATTCCATTGCAGTGAATGCCTTTGCTTTGAGTTAATCATCTCCTCTGGCTAACCATTAAAGGTAATGCTAAAGGAGACCCAAAAAAATTCTGATATTTTCTGGTACTGGATAAAAATAGAAAAGTGGATTAATAGATTAGGAAAGGTGAACAAAACCAAGCAATAAACAGATACATATCACAAAATATAAACAACTGGAAAGGAGATTCCTTGTTTGACAAACTACATGTAAAACTGAAAAACAGCTTGATAAAAATTATGAAGATGATGATGATAACCATCTTACATCAGCAACTCACATTGTTTACTACAAAAAAATTCCTAAGGGATAAACATTCTAAACATTGAAAGTCACATCATAATGACAAGAGCTCACATTTATGTAGTATTTAAAAGCTTACAAAGCCCTTTACACTAATGATCTCATTTGAAACATCCAATAATCTTGTGAGATAGGTGCTATTATACCCATTGAACAGATGAGGAAACCAAGGAAAGCTAAGTATTTTGCACAGGATCACACAGCTAGTAAATGTCTCAGGGTCTTCCTGACTCCAAGTTTCTCTATTCACTGTGCTGTACTATCTCAGTATTTAAAAAAAAAAAATACAGGACAAATGAAAACATACATCTTGCTATTATGACTGGGAGGAAAATACTAAATAAAAAGGGTAGACACATCATAAAAGATATAATAGACCAGTGACCCTGCTTACGACATTGAAAGCAGGTTTCCCCACTGCCCAAGTGACTGGGCTTCCTCCAAGGGGGTCCTCTGGAGGGGCTTTTCCTGGCCATGGCAGCAGCCAAGAATCAAGCATGTTCTCTATCTCTGGTTTGTTTCCTGCATTCTTTCTCCTTTGCTACAAGCAGGTCTCTGTTATTAAAGACTCCAAAGGCTGTCTCCAGTAATTGGGCCTGAGGTGTTTGGGGTCCCAATAGCAATTTCTGCAGCTTCCTCCTAATATCTTGGGCAGACTGACTAATAAAATACATGTTAAGGATTGCTGCCCCTTCTATAGAGTCAGGATCTAAATTTGTATACTTTTTAATAGCTTCTACAAGTCTATCTAGGAAAAGGGCAGGGTTTTCTTGATTTGTCTGAGAAATTTCTCTAACTTTCTGATAATTTACTTGCTTTTGAAATGCAGTTCTTAGGCCTTCTAACAGGCAAAGTACCATATGGTCTCTCTTCTCCCTGTCCTCCCATATATGATAGTCCCATCCCGGGTCACTAGTGAGAACAGCAGTTGTTCCTGGGGGGTATTTTCTGAGGTCATTGCTAGCCAAACAATACCCAAATTTTTGGGCTTGTTCCCAGATTCATTTTCTCTCAGGACAGTCCAGGGGGAGCCTAAAACCTTTCAGTGTTCTCAATACAAGACACTCCAGTTGGGGAAGTGGGGGAGGGTTGCAGCCAATAAGAGAACCCAGGAAATAGAAATCAGGACCGAATACAGCCTGACCACCTTATCCAAGACAGGAGGGGGTAGGTTTTGGCTCTGGCACAAAGTGCCAAACTGGGAACTGAAGTTAGAAATATGCAAAAACAAAAGAAGACACAGAACACAATGAAATAATACAATCAGTCAAGAGATACCCAAAAGGAAAATAAATAATGCATTAATTCCACAACTGCAAGCTGAGTCTCAGGAAGAAAAAATGGCCTGGGTACAAGAGCTACCTGGGTGAAATGAAGCAAAAGATTAAAAATATATAATAAGACCTCTGGAAGGATAATTATTAGTTTAAAATGGAAAGTAGAAAAACTTACCCAAGTAGCAGACTCCTTTTTTAAAAAATTCAATGGAGTAAACAGAATTCAACAATTACAGAAAACAAGAAAAGTTAGAACAAAATTAAAAGATTAAAAAAATACAAGAACATGCAAAGTATCTAGTATCAAAAACCACTGACCTGTAAACCATTTCAAGAACAGATCATTTGAAAATTATTAAACTCTGGGAAACTATGACTCAAAAAAGGGGGATGCTGTATTACAAGAAATCATAATTTAAAACTACTCAAATCTATTAGAAACAGAGGGCAAAGTAAAAATAGAAAGAAGCCACTAATCAATTCCTGAAACTAATCTCAAATTGAAAATTCCTAGGTATATCAGGACCCAAACCCAGAATTTCTAGGTCAAAGAAAAATACTGCAAGTATTCAGAAAGAGTTCAAGCACCAAGAAACCTAGTCAGCATCACAAAAGACTATGTTGCAACAACCACAAAGAGATAAAATCTTAGAATACAACATTCCAAAGGTCAAAAGATAAAAGTCCACAAACAAGACTAATTGATCCTGCAAATCTAATTCTAAAGTGAGGTAGGAGAGGAATGAACCTTTAATAGAATTAGAGGACTTTCAAGTACTCCTGATGAAAAGACCAGAGATCAGTAGAATCTTTGAAATACAAATACTGGAATCTGGAGAAGACAAGAAATACAAATACATTGGAGCATTGAAAGGGGTTAAAATTGAAAGAGGCAGCCAGGTATTACAGTGGATAAAACACTGGGCCTGGAGTCAGAATGACCTGAGTTCAAATTTGACATCAGACAAGTTAGCTTTGTGACCCTGGTCAAGTCACTTAACTTCAGTTTCTGCATCTATAAAATGGGGATAAAAAAAGCACTAGTCACAACTGGTTGTTGTAAGGTTCAAATGAGATAACATTTGTAAAGTGCTTAGCACAGTGATATAAATGTTAACTATTATTAAGCAATCATGATGTACTTCATCTTAATGGGATGAGAAGAGACAAGTACCCCTTCAGAATCCTAATGTCTTCAAGACTCACAGAGAAAGTTAAGCCAGAAAAGCAGAGTCTGGGGATAAATTAGTTCTATTTTTATGGTTTTAAGAGAGAAAAGAAAAGGAACAGGAACAGTAGTACAACAAGGAAAAAATGAAGAAGGGGAAGGAGTTCGCTACACAAGGTACATACAAACATTAAAAGAATAAGTATTTTTTTTTCAGTCTTATATGAACTAAACAAAGTAGGGTTGAACGGACACATGCATTTTACACATACCCAGAAAGACTCTGGTTTAGAAAGATAATAAACCCAAAAAGAATACAGGCAGGAACAGAAAGAGGGGAGAGAAGGTTTAAAAAGGGAGAGCAGAGGCAAGGAGAAAAGAACCACAAATAAAACAAACTTCAACTTCTAAGGGTGGATCTTAAAGGAGAATGAAAGGGAAGAAAATGTAAGAACCAGTGACCCAGTTCTGGGCAAAGTAAAGAAAGGAGGGAGTGAAAGCTGACCACTTTGATATAAAATACCAGTATTGATCACATTCCTTCCGTTTCCCCATCTTCTATTCACTCCCCAGGATTATTTTCCCTCTTGTCCACCCTCCTCCCCATTCCTTTTCCACGAGCCAGAAGTACAGGTATCCAAGGTTTTCTCATCTATGCTGAATATCTGGTAGATTCTGGGAGGTTTCAGGCACAATGTAAATGGTTCGTGTACATGATTTTGCAATCTATTCCACATTATTAAAAACTATGTGAACATAACACACTCTTTGAATATGTGCATCTTATAGGAAATGACCAGAGAGAATTGAAAACTCCTAAGGGATGGGGGCTGTTATCTAGTGATAAACAGTAGATTTTGTATTTTAGTATGTACATGAACAACATCTCATTTCATCTCCTAGATGCAACTGAAACAACCCACTAGGGCTTAAAATAAAAGCTGTTTCTAAGCCAAGGAATACTTCAGTGTTGAGGATGGGGAATGGCCTCCAGTTGGCTGAGGCTGCCACCCCTGCTAGAAAGTGACCTGTGAGGGTATAGACGGGCAGATCCAGAAGCTCAGGTGTTTATGGGTTTTGAGCACCAACTGGTGACTATCTCAGATATTGCACTTTGAGTTAATTTAAATATATTTGGCTGGTTTAGCACAATGCCTGGCCCACAGTAAGGACTTAATAAATATTTGCTAACTGACTGACTGGATTTATTAGCATAGCTACAATTGGTTCCTCATATAGATAAGGCAAGAAGCACAGAGCCAGCTTTAAAAGAATACAGGAGTTTCTAGAGCACACAGTTTAATTACTAAGTCATACATGTGCATTACAAAAGGGTCTTCTGGGCTGATATATAATTATTTTTATGTTACAACTGTATTGTATTAGTTTTTATAGATTACAAAAAAATTAATGATTAAAAGGTGTAAGTTAGTGTAACATCCCTCTAACATTAATTGAAAACATACATACTCACACCATACACACACATAAAATATGTATATGTAATGCAATTCTCCAAAATGTTATGGACTAGAAATACAATAAAAAATGACCCTTTACAAATAAGTTTACCACACCCTGGGGTACAGGCATATAATCAGAGTAGTGAGAATTATTTCTAGAAGCCAAAGTAAGTATTAAGAAGGAAAGGGAGGAAATCACTAATAATTAGAGAAATACTCATCAAAGCAACTGAGGTTCTACCTCCCTCATCAGGTCGGCAAAACTGACAAAAAGGGAAAATGACGAATGTTGGACTAGCTGCAAGCAAAAAGACACATTAATTAATGCACAGCTGTGAACTGGTTCAACCATTCTGGAAAGCAATTTTGTACTATGTCCCAAACGTTACAAAATGTTTCTATACAAAAATATTTATAGCACCCTCTTTTTGTAGCAGCAAAGAGCTAGAAACTAAAACATGTTCATCAATTGGGGAAGGGCTGAACAAATTATGGTATATGAAGGTAATGAAATACTATTGTGCCATAAGAAATGATGAAGAATATACTTTCAGAGAAACCCAGGAAGATTTGGATGAATTGCTGTAGAAGTTTAGACTATAACCATAACATTATAGAAACAAACTCAGAAAAACTTAAGAACTCTTATTAACCAAATGATCAATCACAATTGCAGAGGTTCAACAATGATGCATGCTACCCTCCTTCTGGGAGAAAGGTTGATGAACTAAAATACAAGGAGGCAAAATGAGACTTGAATTTTTAGAATTAAACACTAAGGGAATGCATTTTGCTTGACAATATATATTTGTTCAAGGGTTTTGTTTTCCTTTTTTTGTGGGGGCACGGAGGCAATTGGGGTTAAGTGACTTGCCCAGTGACACCTGGTAAGTATCTGAGGTTCAATTTAAACTCAGGTCCTACTAACTCCAAGGTCAGTGCTCTATCCACTACGCCACCTAGATGCCTGCCCCTGTTTTCCTTTTGATTGGAGTATGGTCATGTGGGAAGGAAAAACCCTACATGTTTATTAATTTTTTAAAAAATCTTTAAAAATTAAAAACATGGGGGGGAAGAGCCAAGATGATGATGTAGAAGCAGGAAAACTCCATGAGTTCCCCCCATAACAACCTCAAATACCTATAAAATATGACTCTAAACAAATTTTAGAGCTATAGAACCCACAAAGTGACAGAGAGAAACAAATGTCCTGCTGAAGGCAGCTGGGCAGGCCAGCAGGAAGGGTCCATCTCAGCACACTGGGAGCAGAACCCAGCTCTGCATGAGCCCACGGTTTTAGCCCCAGGGTGGCCCCAACCAGCAGCAGCTGGACTTAAGGAGAATGGATCACCAGCAGCTGTGGTGGTTTCCAGAAATATCAACCCATAAATGCCAAAGACAAAGTAAAAGTTCAGTGTAGAACTCTGTTGGAACTAAGGGGAACTAGGAGTGTAGTCTGGCCTCTGCCCCCAGAGCGAGAAGCAGCAGGGGCATGGCAGCCCTGCAGCCACCTCCACATGGATACTTCAGAGCTCCCAGCTTGCAGATCATAGGGGGGCCAAGTGACTATTCAGAGGATAATCGCTCTTGCTTTAAGCTGCCTGGATCTGGATCACGGTCTTGGGTGGTGGTCCTGAGGTGTGTGAAGAGTAAGCCAGAGCTTCTGGGAGCTGTAGAGACAGCATCCTCCTAATAACTCCAGCAGCTGCAAAAACCCCAGTGATTTGGGACAAAGCTCTCCCCTCTGGAAGCAGAGCTTTACTGTGGCAAAGAGCTCAAAAGTCAAGTAATTGACTGGCAATATGAGCAAGCAAAGCAAACACAGCAATCCAACTTTAGATTCCTTTTTGGGGGACAAAAAGGATCAAAGCATGGAATGGGAGGAAGACAACAAAGTAAGAACTCCTGCACCAAGAGCTTCCAAGAAAAATATGAACTGGTTATAGGACATGGAAGAGCTCAAGAAGGATTTGGAAAATCAAGTAAGAGAAGTGGAGGAAAAATTGGGAAGAGAAATGAGAATGATGCAAGAAAATCATGAAAAGAGAGTCAACAACCTGACTGAAGAAAATAACACTTTAAAAAATAGATTAACTCAAATGGCAAAAGAGGCCCAAAAAGCCAATGAGGAGAAGAATGCCTTAAAAAGCCAAATTTGCCAGATGGAAAAAGAATCTCAAAAGCTCACTGAAGAGAATCATTGCTTCAGAATTAGATGGAGCAAATGGCAGCTAGTGACTTTATGAGAAATCAAGATACTATTAAACAGATCCAAACGAATGAAAAAAATAGAAGGCAATGTGAAATATCTCATTGGAAAGACTACTGACCTGGAAAATAGATCCAGGAGAGATAATTTAAAAATTATTGGACTATCTGAAAACCATGATCAAAAAAAGAACCTAAAAATCATCCTTCAAGAAATTCTCAAGGAAAATTGCCCTGATGTTTTAGAACCAGAGGGCAAAATAGAAATTGAAAGAATTCACCAATCACCTCTTGAAAAAGATCCCAAAAAGAAAACTCCTAGGAATAGTATAGCCAAATTCCAGAGTTCCCAGATCAAGGAGAAAATATTACAAGCAGCCAAGAAGAAACAATTTGAATATTGTGGAAACACAATCAGGATAACACAAGATCTAGCAGCTTCTACGTTAAGGGATCAAAGGGCTTGGAATATTGTATTCTGGAGATCAAAGGAGCTAGGATTAAAACCAAGAATCACCTACCCAGCAAAACTGAGTATAATGTTTCAGGGGAAAATATGGTCATTCAATGAAATAGATGACTTTCAAGCATTCTTGATGAGAAAACCAGAGTTGAATAGAAAATTTGACATTCAAATACAAGAAGCAAGAGAAGCATGAGAAGGTAAACAGGGAAAAGAAATACAAAAATTTGAAACTCAAAATCTTGTGAAAATCAACTTATCAAAGTTGAACTATTTATATGCCTACATGGAAAAGTAGTAATTGTAACTTAGGAAACTTTTCTTAATATGAGGATAGTTGAAGAGAATATAAATGTGTATGTATATATATATATATATATATATATATATATATATATATATATAT
>NW_027185764.1:23080869-23091977 GCF_028583685.1 Petaurus breviceps papuanus
TATATATATATATACATATATATATAGGAGGGTATATGTGCCTATGAATACATATGTGAGTTTGTGTATTCATGGGTGCAGGTATACATAGATAGAGGGCACAGAATCAATTGAATAGGAAAGGATGATACTTAAAAGGTGAAATTGAGAGGTGAGAGAGGAATATAATGAGAGGAGATGGGGAGAGACAGAATGGGGTAAATTATCTTATATAGAAGAGGCAAGGGAAAACTGTTACAATGGAGGGGAAGAACAGGAAGGTAAAATGGAATGAGTCAACCTTATTCTCATTGAATTTGGCTTAGGGAGGGAATGACATACTTACTAAATAGGGTATCTCACCTTCCAGGAGAGTAGGGGGGAAGGGGATGAGAGGGGGGATGATGGAGGGGAGGGTAGGTTGGGGGGAAGGGTAGTTAGAAGCACACACTTTTGAAAAGGGATAGGGTCAAAGGAGAGAATAGAACAAGTGGGGGGTAGGATAGGATGGAGGGAAATATAGTCAGTCTTTCACAATATATCCACTATGGAAATGTTTTGCGTAACTATACATGTACAACCTATTTGAATTGTTTATCTTCCCAGTAAGGGTGGGTGACGGGGAGGAAGGGAAAGAATCTGGAATTCAAAGTTTTAAAATCAAATGTTTTTTAAAAATATTTTTTTTACATGCAACTGGGAAATAAGATATACAGGCACTGGGATGTGGAGATTCATCTTGCCCTACAGGAAAGTCGGAGAGGGGATGGGGGAGGATATAGTAGAGAGCAGATTTGGCGGGGGGGGGGGGCGCAGGGGGAATACAGTAGGATCGCTATTTTGGGGTGGGGGGTTGGGGAAAGACAGGGAGAAAATTTGTAACTCAAAATCTTGTGGAAATGAATGATGTAAACTTAAAATAAACATAAAATTTAATTTAAAAAATTTTTTAAAAACAAATTAAAAGGAGAATGAAGGGGTGGGCAGCAATATCAAATGATGCCAAAAAGGTCAAGAAGGTAGAGACTCCTTTTCCTGGAGTAAAATTCTAGATTGGTTGTTGTTCTTCATGCTCAAAGAGAACCAAAATGGCATCATTATGTTGGGGGTCAAGGTACAATGTGTCAACTGTGGCTGATCAGACCAATATAAGCTTAGAAGGCTCTACCACAGGTTGGGCTCAAATAGTCCAAGTGAACATTTGGAATAGAGATATTTCTAAATTTGTGCATCTCACATTTCTAAAGCTTCTAGAACATATTATTGAAAGAATGGTATTTTTTAAAAGGATAGTGAATATCTAAAATTTTTCCAGGAATCAAAATTAAGTTCCTTGGCCTGTATGTTTTAGACTCTATTCTCTGCCCTCTTTTGAAAATTGGAACATTTGCCTCTCTCAGTGCTGTGGCACTTCTCCCATTCAGGCAGTCAGTCAATAAACCATTCATTAAATGCTTATGACATGCTGGCATTATGTATACTAAGCAGTAGGAATTCAAATACAAGCAGAAAGAAAGACTGTCCCTGTGGAGGTGGAAGGGGTGAGGGTGGGGGGGGATAGGTTCTAATGGGGAAAACAACATATAAAAAGGAAGATGAAAAGGACTGGGGGGAGGAGTAAGACACTGGGCATGATGGAGGAGTCTAGAGAGCAATCAGGTGAGAAAGGAAGGGATGGCTAGGCAGGCGCTCTCTTCAAATGGAAATTCTTAGAAAAGACATCCAATCAGAAGAAGGGATCACAGGGGCAGCCAATACTTCCACAGTGTGAATGCTAGGTGAAGTGATCTTCCAGATGAAGAGTTTTCTAGGGCAACATGGAGGAGTGTGGAATGCAGCCTGCTGAAAAATTATCTCCCTCATCTTTCAAAGATCACTGAGGTGGTCCAGCAATTAGATCTGCCATTTCTTTCAGCATGTAGGATACAATTCATTCTGAGTCTGATGGACTGAGGGCAATTAGGTGCATTCTAATTTTCACATTCTGTCTTTCATATTTTAGGTATTACCTCCCCATTAACCATTTTCATTTTGTTTTTTCCAGTCCAAAGATTATTCTCTATGAAAGAGAAAAACAGAAGCAAAATAAAAGTTTGGTATTTGTGCTTACTCTCCATCACTCCTTATCATCCTCTATAGACCCTAATTGGTGGAGGTCCTTTCTCCCCAAGAGTCCCATTAATTCCACTCCCTAGCAATCAGTTTCTTCTAAAGTCAAATAGTCTAAAATTCCACTCCCCAGCAGTCATTCTAGAACAGTAGTTCATTTCTTCCATCTTCTGAAGGATGAAATCATGGTTAAGCCAAGTCAAGACATTTTAAGCTGCTATGCTTTGGGCAGAAACAGATGGTACACCTATTATAGTATGGTCAACAAAGAAAAGCCTTCATATCCCTCAGCAGGGAATCGACAGTCACCACTATGCATTTCTTATCCTTATGACCTTTGTGAGATGGTCACTCACTTAGCAGTACCTGTGGATGCACATCATCTTTTCTTGGAGGACAACCAGCTCCTTCCTCCTCAAAGGGTTCAGTTCTCCCCTCTTCAGGAAGTCTCATATCTGTTGCTAGTCTCAAATGTTCAGTGGTATTTCTTCTCTTTTCTTCTCTCTGTCACGCATCCACCCTCTAACTTCCTGTAGCAGGCCATGATTCTCTTCTTTAGAGCCTTTTTCTTCTTTGTCTAAATAAGTAAGGTCTGAGCATGTTGTCACCATCCTCAATGATAAAAACCAGCATTTATGTATCATTTGAAGATTCTTCAAAGCACTATATGTATATATATAAAATCTCATTTGGTCCTCTCAACAATTGTGTGACATAAATGCTGTGATTGTCATTTTGCAAGGGGAGAAACTGAGACTGAAGGAGGTTAACTGACTTGCCCAAGGTCTTCCTGACTACAAGACCAGTACCACACTACCTACTTGTCTAAACTTGAATAAACTCTAATAAACTCCAGTATCTCCCTATTACCTCTAGCATCCAATAGAAAATGTTTTGTTGGTCATTTATATGCCCTTTACAACCTGGCCCCTTTCTACCTTTCCAGTCTTGTTACACTTTTCTCCCTTCCATATACTCCATGATCCAGCCGTACTGGTCTCCAGGCTGCTCCTTGTACCAGACATTCCATCTCCCAACTCTATGACTTTCATTGGCTGTCACCCATTTCTGCAATGCTCTCCCTCCTCACCTCTGCCTCCTGGTCTCTGTGGTCTCCCTCTACACAGGATAAATTCAACCTTCTGTAAAAGGCTTTTCCTCCAATGCCTTCCCTCTGAGATTACTTTCTATGGACACTGCATGGACACTGTTATTTGCACATTGTCTCTCCCACTAGACTGTGAGCTCCTTGAAGGCAGGAATTGTCTTTACCTTTGTATTGCTAGTACTTAGCACAATGCCTGGCACCTGGTAAGCACTTAATACATATTTGTTGACTGACTGACTTTGTTCTTTAATTGAAAGCTTTCTTCCATTATGGAAGGACCAATCTATTTTCCCTTATAACCTAGAGATTTGAAGAGGTTTTTCTCTGACCACTTTGCCTTTTGATTGATTGACTGATTGACCTTCTAGTTATTTTGCATTTGTGTTTTTTTTTACTAACTTTGAACATCTCAGTGTCTTATGTCAATTATAGCTTCCATTTAATGTGATTTTGCAAGGTTTGCTGCATTTTAAATTTCAATTTTACTACATTTCCAGTCTAATATTTTTCCCGAGAAAAGCATTTCCAATTTTATAATGAGTTAATTATAATTTAAGACATGATAAATTAGAATTTGATACTCAACAAAGATTCACTTCAGACTATATTTCAAGAATATACCTCTTCCAAAAAGGGAAGCATGCTTGTATTGCAACACATAAGTAATCTTCAATTAAACAAAGCAAAGACAGTTTTACCACATGTCTATAAAATACTCATCTAAAATGTATCTAATCTAACCCAATCTAATATGTTGACTTTAATAACAGTAGGATATCCCTTTAAGATTAAGAGCACTTATCCTGCAGTCTACAGGGGATCCATGGATAGATTCCAAGGTGTCCATGATTTTTTTTTAATATTTTGTTAACAGCATTTCAAAAATTGATTTCTTTTGTCAATCTCTATATCATACTTTATACATTTAAAAATATTATTCTGAGTAGGGAGCAATAGGCTTAATCAGACTTCCAAAGGGTGGAATGACACCAAAAGGGTTAAGAACTGCTACTTTAAGACCTGGGGCAGCTAGGTGGCACCATAGTGCACAGAGTGCTGGGCCTAGGGTTTGGAAGACTCATCTTCCTGAGTTCAAATCTGGCCTTAGACTCTTACTAGCTGTGTGACCCTCAGCAAGTCCTTCAACTTTGTTTGCCTCAGTTTTTTCATCTGTAAAATGAGATGGAGAAGAAATGGCAATCTCAAACCATTCCCAGGATCTTTGCCAAGAAAACGCCAAATGGGGTAACAGAGTGAGACATGAGTGAAATGAACAAACAACAACTTTAAGACCTATGTTGTTAGGCATCATGAAAGAAACATACCTGAATTAGAAAATCATGAAAATTGGATCCCATAACGAAGATATGTTATCAATAACTCCTATTCTAGTCTATTTCCTCCCTTCAGAGTTGTCACTTTATAGTTAACCAGTTCAGCTATCCTTTGAAACCCTAGCTCCCTTTTCCTACCACTGATCATGCCCTGGGGGTCATCAACCTCAGATCATCCCCCACAATCTTCCTCTGGTCCTACTCCTGTACTGCTGAACCTCTGGAGGAAGTCACAAAACCATGCTAAATGGATCTACTACAAAAATACGTTATCTAATCTGAACTGGGCTTCAGTGCTATCAGTCATCAACAAGCATTTATTAAGTGCCTACTATATACCAAACACTATGCTAAGTGCTAGAGATACAAAGAAAGTCAAAAGATGGTCCCTGATCTGAAGAAGCTCACAGGCTACTAGGGGAGAGATAACATGGAAGTAACAACAAACAAACAAAATAAATATAGCATAAGTTGGAGAGAATCAGAGGCAAGGCATTAGCTTTAAGGGGGAACAGGAAAGACTTCTTGTAGAAAGTGACATTTTAGTTGGCACTCAAAGGAAGAAAGGGAGGCTAGGAGGTAGAAAGGGTGAGGGAGAGAATTCTAGGTTTGTATGATATGCACAAAGAAAATGCATGGAATCAGGAGATGGAGTGACCTGTGTGAAGAACAGCAAGGAGGCCAGTGTCATTGGATCTAAGAGTATGGGGGTGAGGGAGAAAGATTCAAAAATAAAAGGAGTGAAAAGGTACAAGGGGACCAAGTTATGAAGGGTTTTGAATACCAAACAACAGATTTTATATTTGATCCAGGAAATGATGAGTTTATTGAATAGAAGAGGTAATGTGGTCAAATTTACATTGAAAAGGAACAATTTGACAGCTGAGTGGAGGACAGACTAGCATGGGGAGAAGCTTGAAACAGGAAGACCAATCAGCAGGCTATGACAATAATTCAGGTGGGAAGAGATGAGGGCCTGCTCCTACACGGTGGTACTGTCAGAGGAGAAAAGGGGACATATAGGATGGGATGTTACAAAGATAAAATAGATAGGATGTGGCAGCAATTGAATGTGGGGGATTGAGAAAGAGTGAGGAATAAAAGATTACTTCTAGACTGTCGGCCTGGGTGACTAAGAAAATGATGGTATCCTTCACAGAAAAAGAAAAATTAGGAAGAGGGGAAGGCTTGAGAGGATAGTTAATGAATTCACTTTTAGACATGTTGAGCTTAAGACATCTGTGGGATATCTAATTCAATATGTCCAAGAGAATGTTGGGAATGAGAGAATGGAGGTCAGAAAGGAGGTTCTAATTGTTTAGTCATTTTCAGTTATGACTGACTCTTCATGATGCCTTTTGGAATTTTCTTGGCAAAGACAGTGGAGTGGTTTCTTATTTCCTTCCCCGGTCCATTTTACAGATGAGACGACTGAGGCAAAGAGGGTTAAGAGACTTGCTCTGGGTCACACAGCTAGTAAGGGTCTGAGGCCAGATTTGAACTCAGGAAGGTGTCTTCCTGACTTCAGGCCCTACACTCTATCTACTGCTCTACTTAGCTGCCTACCTACTTTGAAACTTACATCCTAGCTTCTCATCACTCAAAGAAGACTTCTTTTTTGAGGGTTACCAGTAACCTCTTAACTACTAAATCTGATGGGCCTTTCTCTGGAGTCATCCCTCTTGACTTCTCAGCAACTTTTGGCATTCTCAAACAAGCTTTCTCATGTATTCTTCCTATTGTATGGCCATTCCTCCTTAGTCTCCTTTAGTGAATTATCATCTTTCCCCATCCCCTGAATGTAGATGGCCTTCAAGTCTTGGCTCTCTTTTCTTCTTTCTTTATCCCCCCTGGTTAGCTCATCTCCTTGTAATAGTAATGGGAATCTGAAGATCTTCCCTGCCCACTAATAGGTTGAATGTAATCACATGGAGCCTGTGGTGGAAGGAGCTTGCTGAATGGGTAGAGTAGGGCCCAGAGAAAGCTGGGAGTCAGAGCAGCTAACACAGTGGGAGAGAAAGGATGCATGCAAGAAGATAGCTAAACTTGTGAATATTTGTTTGTGGAACAGATAAAAGTATGGTATTGCTCTCTGTGGTTATAAGGTGTATTCACTTCTTTATTGCTATGATGGATTTGACTTTCTGGTATTGGGATTTGACTTTCTGGTTTGGGGATTCAGCTTTCTGGTGTCTGAATAAATGCTTTGCTTCTTCCTTCTTTTTTTTTTTTGCTTTTTAGAGGGCAATTGGGGTTAAGTGACTTGCCCAAGGTCACACAGCTAGTAAACGTGTCAAGTGTCTGAGGACAGATTTGAACTTATGTCCTTCTGACTCCAGGGCTGGTGTTCTATTCACTGCACCACCTAGCTATCTTCTATATGGAAAGTCTATTATATTTTGTGATTCAGAATTATGCCAGCATATTCATAGTCACCATTGGTGCTGTGAATATTGCATTTGTGCCACACTCTTCCAATGGGTTCATTTCTTTGTAGATTACTCCCAAATCTAGCTATCTAGCCCTAGTTTCTCTTCTGAACTCTAGTTCCACATGACAAACAGCATAGTCACCTGGATGACTCAGCCTTCCAAAACAGAACTAGATCCTTCCTACAAAAGCTCTACTTTTCCTTACTTCTGTTAAATGGAACTGCCATTCACTCAGTCATATGGATTCTAAAGTTTAATGTCATCCTTGTTTTTTTCCCTTTCCCCTATCAACCAAATTCAATAATTTATCAAGTCTTGTCAATTCTACCTCCCCAAGTTCTCTCTTGTATTTTCCTTTCTCTCTTCTCGAAAAGGCCATGATTTTAGTTCAGTCTCTTATCACTTCTCATCATCCAGACTTTTGTAACAGCCTCTTAATTAAATTCCCTGTCTCCAGACTCTCCCCTTCTAATCCACAGTCTACACTAGTACACAGTTGCCAAAATAGTCTCCCTAAGGTAATAATCTGACCATTTAACTCCCCTGCTCAAATACCTTCAGTATTTTCCCATTGCTTCTAGAGTAACATACAAACTCCCTATCCTGGCATTTAATGCCCTGCATAATCTGGTTCAAATCTATAATTCCTATCTTATTGTATAATACAGCCCTACTATATATTCCAGTCAAATGTGTATATATGCTATTCCCCAAACTCAGTATTCTATCTCCCTCCTCTGTCCCTTTGCCCAAAGACATCCCACATGCCCAGAATCTACTCCTTCCTCATCTCCATCTCCTATAATCCTTATCTTCCTACAAAGACAAATCCAGAAGGATTCCAATTAAGACCAATATGGTCCAACTGTTCAAGAGCTAGCACCAGCTCCTAGAAAGGAGACTATCTGCTGGAAAACATCCGTGGAAGGAGAACCAACAGGTGGGGAAAAGAATCCATAACGTCAGCCCTCATAGGACTGTAAGCAGAAGAACAGTGAAGCTTGAGGAACAATGCTTCACAATGGAGCAGTGAGAAGGAACATAATGCTGGCCAGAAGAGAACAGTGAATAAAGCAGCAATGGATGTCTGCCAAAAGAAGAGCCACTGTGATGCGTAAGGCCTCACAGCCATGATGAGTGATGAGGGAAGCCACTCAACCTCTCCTCCGTAATGGAAGTGTGCTCAGAGCAATACTGTCATTTACAGGGACTCCACGGGTTTCTGGGTAGCCGCATAACAGCTCTGCCAATTCCTTACAGACTCAAGTGTGATTTTTTGTGTCCTTTCCTGTGTAAATAAAACCTATTCTATGCTTAAAGCCTTGTAAATGTGAATGCTTATAAGGGGAGCTCATTCTACCATTTGGGAGTGTCATATCATAACAATCATAATTTCTCCTATTTAGAAGTCAAGTATCCAAAAAAATATAGACATTTCCAAAATAATCTTGGGCCTTTCATATCAGTAGTGTGCCCCTAACACAAGGTTTATATAACTGTATAACCCTAGGAAAGTTTTGTTCAGTTAAACAGAATACCTAGAAGTTTCATTAATAATAATAAAATGTCATCTCATCCATGTGTGTAATACCTACACTGACAAAGATGAGAGATCCTCCATTCCTTAATAGGTAGTTTGGTTAGTCACTATGAACAAAAATACCCATTACCTCATAGACTACCTTCTACTGTGACCTTGTCCAGGTTGATCCCAAGGGGACAGATACACAATCCCTTGCCAGATCCATACATGAAGCCTTTCCAACTTGGGAGGACTGCTACAATTTCTGATCTAATGAACAAGATTATATATAATAATCCATATTATAATAAGGGATTTCACAGAGAAATAATCATGGAAATAGCTTATATGTGCATGGCACTTTCCAGTCATAAAGAACTAGCTATGCATTGTTTCATTGGCTCCTCTGTGAGGTAGACGGTGCAAGTATTAATAGCTTCATTTTGCACATGGGAAAACTGATTCAGAGAAATAAAATTACTTGCCTAAGTTAAAATCACTAGATCAAAGAATCATAGAATTATAGATTTATATTTTGATGGGACTCAGAGGTCATTTTAACCCAACTTCCTCATTTTACAGATGACTAAATTAAAGCCCAGTAAGATTAAATAACACATTCAAGATTACTCAGTCAGACATAATAGAGCAAAAGCCCAAACTGAAATCTTCTGACTCTAGGTCCAGTGGTTCTTCTATTACATCACACTGGAATCCAGTATGGTCCTGACCAACATAAACTCACACTGTAAAACATTACATGTATCACACAGCTACTAACACACCAAAGACCTGATATACAAGTTAGTAAGCCACCCAGGACTACCTGCTGTATTAAGGAACAATTTTTAAAAATAAAAATAAAAATTTTTAAATAAATAAAACTGAGCCTACTGGGTCCAATTCTATAAAACATGCTTGCCATCTAGTGGCCAAAAATAGGTAAAATGGACCTTCAAAAACTATTGGGATGATACTTTATATTTCTCTGGTGCTTTTATTCCAAAGATCTCAAACATTCTTATATGTGTAATTTCATTATTCATTCTAAAAGTTTATGTGGCTGAAGAAAAATAATGAGTAATGGAATCCAAGAGTGTGTGTGTGTGTGTGTGTGTGTGTGAGAGAGAGAGAGAGAGACAGAGAGACAGAGGGAAAGAGAGACAGAAGAAGGGAGAGAGAAAGAGATAGTGAGAGAGAGTGAGGGAAGGAGAAAGAGATAACTATATTTCAATATCAATGATATCCTTTGTAATCCCACAAATAAATATATAAAATTCAGAAATCACTGCTTTACTGAGGCCATTTGAAGTTCAGGAAAACTAAGGAAGGGGAAGGAACATCTAATGTCTGGTTTCCCAGTTAGGCCCTTCACTTCATATTTACCTTGTTGAAGAGGAAATCTCTACAGTATTATTTCATACCAATCCTATTTCTCCTGAGTATTTTTACTCCTTAATATACCAGTGAAATTTAAAATTAAACTAGAAAATACTCAGGATCATGAGTATTTTGATACATCAGTGGGACTGTGATCTCATCAATGTATATCTTCCATTTATCAAAGCAGAGCCCAACCCATCTATGCCTTCTTATCCTGTGCCATTCTCTACATCAATCTTCCTCAAAGGATCTACTCAACACATTAAAGGCCTTCCTCCAGTGGTGTGCTGGTAATTTTCTAACAACCAGCTCTCTGCAATAAAAATACACTTTTAGTTTTATATGCATTGTTTTTAACATTTCTCTTTCCTTAAGTCCAGACAATCAAAATAATAAGTTAAGCACTGATTTGTAGCATTTGCTGATTTCCAAGGTGTAAATGTTCATACTAAAAACTTAATAAACTATAGGAAGCTAGTTCAAACTTGTTCCACATTCCTGCTTTCCTCTAATAAACACTTTTGGGTTGATTGGTTTTGTGTGTACATAAACTGTCCGTTCTTCTGTTTTTCTGCTCTTCCCATATAACCAGCTCACTTCTTTTCCAATTAAATGTTTCAAATCATACATGTTTATGAATTTGGGCCCCACCACAATCTCCAAGGATTCAAAGTTATGAATATCCCAGATAATAATGGAGAGACACCTGTTGGGTGCAAGCAAGCTATACAATATGTTTCCAGTAATGACATATGTTGAAGAAACAATTTGATTTAAAGAGGTCTTAGAGAAACCATATGATGAAAATATATCAGGATCACCAATATGGTCCCAATATAAAAATGGGTTAGGAAATCCCTGCTTGGTAATCATCAGAAAAATGTATGTCACAGCATAATGTTCTTTTGGTGGGATTTTTTCTTAAAATAAGTATTATCCATAGGGGCGGCTAGGTGGCGCAGTGAATAGAGCACCGGCCTTGGAGTCAGGAGGAACTGAGCTCAAATCCAGCCTCAGACACCTAACACTTACTAGCTGTGTGACCTTGGGCAATTCACTTAACCCCAGTTGCCCTGCCCTCCCCCTCCAAAAAGACAGAGAGAGAGAGACAGAGACAGAGAGACAGAGACAGAAAGAGAGACAGAGAGAGAGATAGAGAGACAGAGAGAGAGAGACAGAGAGACAGAGAGAGAGAGACAGAGAGACAGAGAGAGAGAGAGAGAGAGAGAGAGAGAGAGAGA
>NW_027185764.1:23092077-23152846 GCF_028583685.1 Petaurus breviceps papuanus
GAGAGAGAGAGAGAGAGAGAGAGAGAGAGAGAGAGAGAGAGAGAGACCTGGATTTGAATTCTGCTCCCAACATTTTCTAGCTGTGAGACCATCAGCAAGTCCCAGGCCTCCCAGGATCATAAATCAGAACTGGAAGGGAACTCTACTACCATCTAGTCCAGGGGTGGGGAACCTGCAGACTGGAGACCACATGTGGCTATAGGTTCTGCACCCCTGATCTAGTCCAATCACCTCTTGTTACAGATGAGGCCGAGAGAGATGTAATGACTCACACAGTCACACAGGGAGCAAACATTAAAGGTGATATTTGAACTCAGGCTCTGACTTCAAAGTCAGTGTCCTTTCCCCTTCCTTGTGAAAAATGAGAAAAAGAATAGCACCTACTCCCTCATGATTGTCATAAGACTCAAACAGGAAAATATATGTAAATGGCCTTATGAGTCACTGTATGCAAAAATAAAGTGCTTCGCAAACTTTAAACTGCCATAGAAATGTCAGGAATTACCAAATCCAGCTTCCCATTCTAACTGAAGTTAAGGCACAAGTTGTGGATCATGATGAATCTTAGACTCAATAACTCTTATGATCCAGTAAGACAATATAAAATAAAGCAAATGGCACAAGAGAAAGGACATAGGCCTTTGTAACCAAAAAGAAAAAAAAAAGAAAGAAAAAAAAAGGAAAAAAAGCTTAAGTGACAACTCCGAAGAACAAAATCTTATAACCATTCTACTAAAAGGGATGGAATGATCCCAATATGAATTTTTCTCAGAGCCCCCAGCACAGTGCCCCAAAGGTAAAGGAGCAAGAGCTTGGGGGTCCACATAACCATTAGTAATTCACCTGATTCTCCCAGTGGGTATCACTTTTAGAAACACATTTGGCCATACAGATGTCAGCACTATTGATGACTGACGACAGCCTCTAACTCATTTCAGAGATAATCAGTGTTGTTCAGTCCTCTCAGTTTCATTGGACTCTTCATGACCCCATTTGGGGTTTTCTTGGTAGAGATACTAGAGTGGTTTGCCTTTTCCTTTTCCACCTCATTTTACAGATGAGGGAACTGAAGCAAATAAGGTTAAGTAACTTGCCCAGGGTCATGCAGCCAGTAAGTGTCTGAGGACAGATGGGAAGGTAGGTCTTCCTTGACTCCAGGCCCTGGTACTCTATCCACTACAACATACATCACTACACAGATATTCTTAAACAATGCCAACTTATCCTATTTGACAAGACAGTATGTTTATTTGGCAGACAGACAGTGAACACCTAGTCAACAGCATTTATTAAGGGCTTACTATAGGTAAGTGCTATATGTCATAGGCAATATCTTTGGGCTACTATATAGGTGATGCCATATTATGAAATGATATCCTTCTAGTAACTAAAGTCCTTCTGGGCCCTTGAACAGAGTCCATTTCATACCAAATTCTATGCTAAGGTAAAAACATATTGAATAAAATATTTCTAAGAGTATTGAGAGACGATCTGATCCTTCTCTGCCATCACTTCTTATCTAGGAGAGCTGAACCAATAGAATATTTAAGAAATAAAATAGGGGGAATGGAGTCAAGATGGCAGAGTAGAAACAGGACTTCCATGGGGCTCTGGCTTCCACCTCCCCCAATTCATGTAAAAGGTGACTCCAAAGAAACTTTGGAGCTACAGAACCCACAAAATGACACAGAGAAGCTAACATCCCGCTGAGGACAGCCCAGCAGGCCCACAGTAAGGGGCCAGCACAGCGCTCTGGGAGCCGAGCCCAGCCCCACTCGAGCCCAGGGTTTTAGCCCAAGGGTAGCCACAGCCAGACACGGGCTGGAGGGACTTCAGATCATGAACACCTGTGGTGGTGTGTAGAATTATCAACACATAGATGCCAAGAACAAAGTGAGAGGTAGTACAGTGTGGACTTTGGGATCTAGTAATTTGGGAGTGTTGTCGGCTTTTGCCCCCATGGCAAGAAGCAGCTGAGGCGCTACAGCTGTGCAGCCACAGCCACGTAGCAGCTTCAGCTCCTGCCCTGCAGAGTGTAGGGGGACCAAGAAACCATGCTGAGGGGTAATCTCTCTTGCTTTAACCTGCTTGGGTCTGGATTGCTGTCTAGGGTGGAGGTCCTGGGGTGTGCAACCAGCTTGCCAGAGTGTGTGGAGGCTTCAGAGAGGACACCCAACTAATATCTTTGGCAGCTTAGAAAACCTCAGCGACTGGGACAAAAGCTCCCCTGTCTGATAGCAGAGTCCTACTGTGGAAAAAAGCCCAAAAGTCAAGTAATTGAGTGGCAACATAAGCAAGCAAAGCAAACAAAGTAACCCAACTTTACACTCCTATTTTGGGGACAAAAAGGATCAAAGCATGGAACAGGAGGAAGACAGAGAAGTCAGAACTCCTGCACCAAAAGCTTCAAAGGAAAATATGAACTGGTTATAGGACATGGAAGAGTTCAAGAAGGATTTGGAAAACCAAGTAAGAGAAGTGGAGGAAAAATTGGGAAGAGAAATGAGAATGATGCAAGAAAATCATGAAAAGAGAGTCAACAACCTGACTGAAGAAAGTAACACCTTAAAAAATAGACTAACTCAAATGGCAAAAGAGGCTCAAAAAGTCAATGAGGAGAAGAATGCCTTAAAGAGCTGAATTTGCCAGATGGAAAAAGAATCTCTAAAGCTCACTGAAGAGAATCATTCCTTCAGAATTAGATTGGAGCAAATGGAAGCTAGTGACTTTATGAGAAATCAAGATACCATTAAACAGATCCAAACAAATGAAAAAATAGAAGACAATGTTAAATATCTCATTGGGAAAACCACTGACCTGGAAAATAGATCCAGGAGAGATAATTTTAAAATTATTGGACTAACTGAAAGCCATGATCAAAAAAAGTACCTAGAAATCATCCTTCAAAAAATTCTCAAGGAAAATTGTGCTGATGTTTTAGAACCAGAGGGCAAAATAGAGGTCGAAAGAATCCATTGATCACCTACTGAAGAAAATCCCAAAAAGAAACCACCTAGGAATATTATAGCCAGGTTCCAGAATTCCCAGATCAAGGAGAGAATATTACAAGTAGCCAGGAAGAAACAATTTGAATATTGTGTAAACACAATCAGGATAACACAGTATCTCACAGCTTCTACATTGAGGGATCAAAGGGCTTGGAATATGATATTCCAGAGGTCAAAGGAGCTGGGATTAAAACCAAGAATCACCTACCCAGCAAAACTGAGTATCATGTTTCAGGGGAAAATATGGTCATTCAGTGTAATAGAAGACTTTCAAGCATTCTTGATTAAAAAAACCAGAGCTGAATAGAAAATTTGACATTCAGATACAAGAAGCAAGAGAAGCATGAGAAGGTAAACAGGGAAAAGAAATCATAAGGAACTTATCAAAGTTGAACTATTTACATTCCTACATAGAAAAATGATCATTGTAACTGATGAAACTCTTCTCGGTATAAGAATAGTTGAAGGAAATAGAAGTGTGTGTGTGTGTGTATACATACATACATATATATGTCTATATGGGAGGGTATATGGGCGTATCAGTACATATGTGAATGTATGCATATATGTGTACAGATATACATACATAGAGGGCACAGGACCAATTTAATAGGAAGGGACAATACTTAAAAGGTGATATTAAGAAGTGAGAGACAAATATAATGAGAGGAGATGGGGAGAGACAGATTGGGGTAAACTATTTCATATAGAAGAGGCAAGGGGAAATGGTTACAATGGAGGGGAAGAACAGGAAGGCAAAAGGGAATGGGTCAACCTTATTCTCATTGAATTTGGCTTAGGGAGGGAATGACATACACACTAAATAGGGTATCTCACCCTACAGGAGAGTATGGGGGAAGGGGATGAGAGGGGGTATGATGGAAGGGAGGGCAGGCTAGGGGGGAGGGAATTTGGAAACACCCACTTTTGAAAAGGGACAGGATCAAAGTAGAGAACAGAACAAGTGGGAGGTGGGATAGGATGGAGAGAAATATAGTCAGTCTTTTACAATATATCCACTATGGAAATCTTTTGCATAGCTATACATGTACAACCTATACTGAATTGCTTATCTTCCCAGTAAGGGTGGGTGACAAGGGAGGAAGGAATGAATCTGGAATTCAAAGTTTTAAAATCAAATGTTTAAAAATATCTACATATACTATTATTAATATTATTTTACATATAACTGGGAAATAAGATATACAGGCACTGGGGCATAGAGACCCACTGTGCCCTACTGGAAAGTTGGAGGGGGTATGGGAGAAGATATGGTAGAGAGCAGATTAGAGGAGGAGATATCTAGTGGGATCACTATTTTGGGGTGGTGGGTAGGGGGAAAACAGGGAGAAAATTTGTAACTCAAAATCTTGCAGAAATGAATGATGTAAACCAGAAGTTAATAAAGCATTTGATTTTTAAAAAGAGAAATAAAATAATGGGGGGTGGAATCTAAAATTATACCTTAAACCAAATTAACATTATATTTTATATTCCCCTGAAAATGACTACATAGTCTATAATGGATGAATGAACAAATGACTGAATGAGTGAAAAAGCATTTATTATCTACTATGTGCTCAATATATATGTTTATACAAAATATTTGTAAATACATGCCTGGATTTTTAAACTAAAATCCCTAGGGGGATGCAAACCATGGGCAAATTACACTCTCTATTTCCTTTAAAGTCTTCCTTATTTCAATATTTTTGTGCAAGTACAAAAAAAGGTTAAAATGAATATCAGAGATACACAGGAAAAGGGGAAACCTTAACTACCTCAATGCTTCCTTATTACCCAGACACGTAGCTCCATGGGGAGCTGGAGAGTTGGAGTTTGGAAAATTGCTATCTTATAAGGAGGCACTCAGTCTAAGTACTGCATATGTTTTAATATGTCCCTTAGAAAAATCCTAGCAGGGTACACTGAACTAGAGCAGTAGCTTAGAGATTAAAGGGATAAATATCTGAACTATTGCAAAAACCTCTGTCTGCCTCAATTTCCTCACCTATAAAACAGAGATAAAAATAGCAACAAATTCCCAGGGTAACTATGAAGTAAAAATGAGATAGTTTTTGTACAGTACTTTGCAAACATTATACTAGCTGCTATTATTATTAGCATTATAATTAATAGGTTTTCCTGCTTCTTCTATATTCCTTCTGCAATTCATGATCCATATAACTGCCCCAAAAAGCACAGGTCTGATTAAGAATCTCTCATAGGGTAAATCACAAATTCCTCAGCCCTTTACAGACTGGTTCCCACTTATCTTTCCATGTTTTTTCACACCACTCACCTTCAGGGACTCTGAAATCTAGACAAACTGGCCTTTTTGTTATTCCCAAATTCAAATTCTACATCCTGCCTTCAATGACTTTGCACCCTGTTCCTGGAATGCACTTCCTCCTCTACTTGGCCTCTTAGATTCTGGCCTAAGTCAGGTGCCATCTCACATAGAATATGGAACACCAGAGTTATTATGCTTTCTCCCTCCTCAAATCATCTTGCACTTACTGATCTGTATAAATACAGTATAACCCGTAAAAGTAGAATGTAAACTCCTGAAGGAAGGGGACTAGCTTTTGATATGCTTTGTATCTCCAGTATGTGATACCTTTTCTTACATATAATATGTGCTTAATCAATGCTTGTGAGGGAATGAATGAAAGGATCTCCTGAAGACCAGTACTCTCTCACTGGAAAAATATAAAGAACAAGCATGACTCAAAAGAAGAGATATGAGAAAAGAGCCTCACCTCACCCCTTTGCAGAAGCAAGAGCTCCACAATATATCGGTATGTGTGTGCATGTAAGTATGTGTATATATGTATATATGTATGTATGTATGTATGTATGACATATTTTTTTACTTTTCTGATGTGTTGTTTGGTTGATTTTTTTCCTCTTCTTTTTAAGTTTTTCTCTTTAAAAACAGTAAATGTTAAATGGGATGGCTTTCTAGAAGGGGAGGGGAAAAAACAATGGATGAAATTATAAATATGAAAAAAACAACAAAAGACAAAAAATAAACATTTATTTTTTTAAATGTTGCCCTGGAACCAGGAGAATATTGTAGCTTACCAAGGTGACTTCAGAAAAACCTGGAAAGACTTATATGAACTGATGCTGAGTGAAGAAAGCAGAACCAGGAGAACATTGGACACAGTAACAGCCACATTGTTCGATGACTGACTTTGACAGACTTAGCTCTTCTCAGCAACACAACTCCAAAAGACTCATGATAGAAAATGCCATCCACATCCAGAGAAAGAAACATGGAGTCTGAATGCAGATTGAAGCATACTATTTGCTCTGTTTTTTTTTTCTTTCTCATGGTTCCTCCCATTCTAATTCTTCTATACAAGATGACAAATGTGAAAATATGTTGAATAAGAATGTATATTTAGAGCCTATTATCAGATTTCATGCCATCTTCCAGAGGTGGAGAACATTTAAAACTTATGGAAGCAAATGTTGAAAACTAAAAATAAATAAATAAATTTTTAAAAAGAAAATTGTAGTTCATTTATTGTCTTTACACTTGTGTAAAAATACCTTTTTAATGCTCGTTATACACTTGTGTAAAAAGCTCAAAATTTACTTCAGAAAGTACTGTACAGAATATAGCGACAAACTTACTTCATCCTAGAAAGATTTAAAGACAATAGGAATTGGACTATATACCAAGATGGAAGGAAAATCTATTGAGTCAAAACTCCATAAAATGCCAAAATACTTAAAGTGAAAAAAAAATCTACATTCATACTATTTTGTTTGCATTGATGTCAAATATCCAAATTTCTAAACATCAGGATAATTAACTAATCCTTGTGACTTATGCCAAAATATCCTTCTATATGTTATAGAAAAATCCACTCCTCAGTACAATCCTACCAAGAATTATATAAATTTTCAAGTGTATAGAGTTATTAAGCAATTTTCAAAATGTATGCGTAAGTTATATTTTGTTTTTGCCTTTAAGGGATCATTTTAGTCAAAGGATATTTTTTGTTAGCCTCATTTTTGTGCCCATTGTGTTGTATAAATAATTATTAATGGTTTAAAGGATTGATGAATTATTTATTTAAACTATTTTCCAACTCTGAAAAATGATTCAGAAAGTTATTTCTTGGAAAAAGGAATAACCGAATAAGTTAAAAAAAAAAAGCATTTTTAAGTACCTACTATGTGAGGCACTTATTAAGCCCTGGAGACATAAATACAAAATAAGATTGCATTATACCCTTCAAGGACTTCTATTCTAATAGGGAATAACACAAGGGAATGGTGTACAGAAAGGGATATTTTGGTTGGAAAGTTACAAGAATAAGTAGAGCTATGGAAGAACAGGTTGACACATCCTTTCTAGTAGAAATGGCAGTTTTGATCATTATGGTTGCAGAACTAGAAAGCAATGGGGAGAGAGAGGCATGGAACATATTGAAGTTGTGGCAGGGCAGATGGCAATAATGTAGCTGGAGGGTTAAAATGAAACATGGCTAGGACCAGTTTAGATTAAATGGGCCACATGAGACTCACCACTGGACACCAGGGCCCCAGGGCAGGAGTTGCAGCAAAGAAAGGGTTAAGTCCTCCAAGGCATCTGATCTCTGGTGGGTAAAGCAATAAAGTTAAACAGAACTGACAGCTGACCAGAGGAGGTCCTACCCCACCCCCACCCCCTTCACCCCAACATGAGGGGCTATATAATCATGTTTTACAGTCAATGCTGGGATTTTGAAATGTAACTTCATTTTGAAAGTAACAGAAAGGTGTGGGCACATTAACCATATAATCCAATAACAATAGAGGAATAAAATTGTCAAAGCATGCATCAACCCCACTCCGTATTTTTTTTTTTATTTGCACATCTTGATTTAAGAACTCAATATCACTTTGTCAAGCATTTTAATCCTGTTATGGAGTCATAGAATCTTAGATTTGGAAGGGACCTCAGAGATCACTTAGACCAATTGTCTCTTTTTACACACAAGGAAACTGAGTACTGAAATGTTAGTTGCCCAAGGTCACACAGTAAGATGGTGATAAAACTCATATTGTCCTGACTTCCTTATCAATGCTCTATTTGGTTGTATTGCCAAATCAAAGAAAGTTGTACTAGAATAAACATAGACTTCGAATATCCCTGAATAGTTATGTCAAATAATGCATAGAATTCACGTTTTTAATTGATAAATGCACTTTAAATAGCAAGGCCAGCTCTATGGTGAATTTATCACTGCTTAAGAGCAACTTAAATTGCCAACAGAAAAATTTGGCTTGGTAAAATGCATGCTAAAAGTTTTATAGTAATCATAAAGTAATGGGACATTACAACAAGCTTAATAGGCAAAGTCAGGCCTCCTTACTCAGCAAAGCTCCCATTGATTCTTAAGCAGTCCTCTGTTTATTGGTCAAAGTCAATATGTTGGGGACATTTTTAAAGAAATACATAAATTACTATTGATAAACAGAAGTTATTGATCAACTATTTATAATTTTATGCATTTCCTTAGTGGAAATTTTCCTTTTATGCTGATTTTTTAAATCCATAGGACTAATACTTCCCCTTCTAATGAAACAATTACATCCTCTGAAAATTCATTATACTCATAAATCCATGAAAATTAAAAATGAGAAATGGAGAACAGTGATGAATGGTGATGGGAAGATTCTTATGTGTCCAACCTATATCAGTATTAGAAACAAATGAAATTATGACATTCACTTTAAAAAAAAAATACCAGGAAAGAATATTAAAGTGACCAGTACAATGACTTAACATTAAGAGCTTAGGGTATGTGTAATAGCTGAAGGGCAAGAGGGTTAATCAGAGTCATGATCTTGACTCTTAGTTGACAAGTATTATAACACATACTATATTCTATCCATAGTAGTAGGCACTGAGGATACAAAGGAAGTGTGGGGGGAATTCCTTCTCTCGAGGAAGTCACAGTCTAATGGCATAGTCAACACACAAACAACCATGTACAAACAAGACACATTCAGGATAAATCAGAGATTGTCTCCGAGGGAAGTCACTAAGATTAAAAAGACCTGGGAAAGGCTTCTTGCAGAGGACGGGATTTTAGCTGAGATCTGGAAGAAATCAGGGAAACCAGGGATTAGAAATGAGGAGGGAGAGAGTTCCAGGCATGGGTGACAGCCAGTGAAAATGTTGGAGTTGGGAGATGGAGTGTCTTGTGTGAGGAATAGGAAGGAAGCCAGTGTCACTGGACCTTAGAATATGTAGAAGGGAGGACGGTATTAGAAAACTGAAAAGGGAAGAAGGGGTCACATTGAAAAAGAACTAAATTAGTGTTGAGACATGAATCTTCCTAAGGCCAAGAAATGCCTTGCTATATTCTATGTGACCAACTTCCCATACGGTTCACTGTGGGAAAGAGGTTAGAAATACAGAGAGTTCTCACGTTTTCAGTTCTGTGACAGCAATATGATCAGCTAGGAGAAGGAATTTAAGATGTGGTCAGCAAACACAATGCATCTCTGCAAAATAAGTTCAGAACAAACATAAAAGGAATACATACCTCTCCTCCCAGCTCTTTCAGTTCCAGACCAATGCCAAACAAAGCCAACTTTTTTTTCCCATCTTAACTAATCTCACCTAAAAAAGGAAAGTATTGGGTCTGAAGAACAAAGCCTTGACGAGAGAAGAGTTTTGCAAACCTGATAATAGTTTGGTTATTTGGAAGCGGAAGAAAATTGATTTGTTTAGGTGAAAAAAGGACTAAAACCTTCTTTTCTCCACTCCAAAAACACTTTTGTTGTTGCTTTTTAATCCTGACACAAATGAACGTCATAGGAATGATTGGACAACCATCAGAAAGCAGGTTAAACAAACGTCCATCAAGCTAGGATAAAGAACTGGGGTTTTAGAATGGCAGACCACTGTTTCTGTATGTCTACCCTCTGGAAAAGTAAAAAGCATTTAGTTTCTCTCATGAGCCATTAAGAGGCAGCTTGGTTAGTATTGGGTCTAAAGAACCCATTGCTGACCACATCTTAATCCAGAGAAAGCAGCTTGCCTTAAAGCCAGGGAAAAGTGGGTTCAAGTTTTGCCACTGACACTACTGGCTTTGGAATCCTAAACAAGTCAGTCTCTCTTGGAGGGAAGGTGCCAACTTGCCTTGATAGGGCAACCTTCTTCACCTAGGAATTCCCTAGTAACCCCAGTGGAGCCATTGGTAAAGAGCCCTCAGGCCAATGCTGTAGGTAACGAAACCAAGGTAAAGGAAAGCTTGAAAATTCATTGTTACTAAATTGAAAGAATTTTAACTTTAAAAAAGAATTGGAAGGTAACTAGAAGGATTAGAAATCATCTAATTCAGCTTCCTGTTTTAAAGATTAGGAAATTGGGGTATAATAACATCTAGTGAATTAATACTGCTGCAGTCTCCTTTTCATTGAGAGCTGAAAGAGACCTTAAAGATCATCACCTCTTTTTACAGGTGAGGGAAATGGAAATGGGAATTTGAAGATCTTCCCTGTCCCTTAATAAGCCTAAGGGAATTTGAAGACCTTCCCTGCTTTGAAAATAAACTCTGCCCCCTAATAGGCTGAATGTAATCACATGGGGCTTGTGGTGGGACGAGTTTGCTGAAGGCTGGAACAGAGCCCACAGGAAGCTGGGAGTCAGAACGGCTAGGTGGTGGAAGGAAAGAGGACAGCAGGCAAGCAGACAGGCTTGTGAGTAAATGTTGGTTTGTGGGAAGGCTAAAGGATGTTGTGGCTCTCTGTGCTGTTGTGGCTTATTAACTTCTTTGTTACTATGATGGAATTGGCTTACTAGTTTGGGGAATTCAGTTTTTTGGTATCTGAATAAATGTTTTACTTCTGTCTTTTCTGTGAAGAGTCTGTTATATTTTGTGATTGAGCACCATGCAGGTATATTTTTACTGACTTTGGTCACTGTGAATATTTCATTGGCACTACAGTGAGGAAACTGAGGTCCACAGAGTTTAAGCGCTTTGCTCTGGGTCACACAATAAAGATATGAAGCAGAATTCATTCCCTTCCTGATTTCAAGTCCAATATACCAAGCAACCATTCTTTTACTTCACCAAACTGCCTCAAATGAAAATAGTGACACTTTCATCATCTTTGGTTATATTCTCAGGACAGATTTAAGTGTCTCTATGAACACAAATTAAAATTTTTAATTTTTGAAAAAAGTTGCAGTATAAGAGTAAAGCAATCTCTCCAGTTGCTAGTGCCATCACCAAAAAGTTTCCTTTTATTTTTATTGTTTATATTTTATGTGTAGGGTAAGGAGAGTGCTGGAGCCATTCTAACAGGTTGCCAGAGTTGATCATTCATTTTTCAGTGTGAGCATTTACACCTTGGCTTGATTTATTGTTTTGTTGATTGTCTAGACTCAGGAAAATGATGGAAAAAGAGTTGATACAGAATAAACACATTTTTAAGTGTGCCATGTGAACATGTGTGGGGGGGAGGAGGTGGGGTTGTTAAACACTTACCAGCACATCCTTGTATAGTTATGTGTACATATTTATCCCCTGATGGAATATAAGCTCCTCTAAGGCAGGAACTGCCTCATTTTTGTCATTTCCCCAGAACTTAACAGAGATCCTGACACATAGTAGGCAATTAATAAATGCTTAATTGAATTGATTTCATAGGATCATAGGGTCCCAGATTTAGAGCTGGAAAGGACCAAGAATCTGAGACATGAGGAAGTGAAATGATTTACCCAGGATCACATAGTCAGTAAATGTCTAATGGAAGAGGAGGGAATGTCAGAAATTTCTATTTTTGTTATGAATGAATGAGAGCAGAGAAAATGGAGACTAATTTGCCATAATATAAAGTTCATATGCTTAAGAAGTCTAGAAGGAAGGGAAAGAAACAAGTATTTGTTAAGTGACTATGTGCCAGAGGTTTTTATAACCATCATCTCATCTGATCTTCACAACAACCTTGGGAGGAAAGTACTATTAGTATTCCCATTTTAAAGATGAGTGGGAAGAAACTGAAATAAGCAGGGTTAAGTGACTTGCCCAGGGTCATACATCTAGTAAAATGTCTGCAAAGCTGTGTTTGAACTCATGTCTTACTGACTCCAGGCAGCTAAGTCTGAAGTCATGGAGATTTATCTTTCCTGAATTCAAATCTGGTCTCAGACACTTACTAGCTGTGTGATGCTGGGCAATTCACTTAATTCCATTTTCCTCAGTTTCCACATCTGTATAATGAGCTGAACAATGAAATGGCAAACTCCTCCAGTTTTTTTTCTCCTTCCAAGAAAATCCCAAATAGGGTCACAGAGAGTAGACATGACAAAAAAACTGAAACTTTCAGCTTGCCCAAGGTAAACTGCCGAAAAGAAGCCAGATCTCTTTCATTTTAGACTTATATTTTACATCTAAGAGGTGACACAGTCCATTCCCAGCATAGAGGTAAAGGGAATCATTCATTCACTAAGTATGTATATAAAAGTTCCTACTCTGTGTTGAGCAATGTGCTAAGCATTAGTGATATAAAAAGAAAATTAATCAGTCCCTGCTTTCCTTATACCAGGGAAGAGAACATGTAAATAGACAAGTGAATGCTGTGGATATATACAAAATTAATCAATAAATAAAATAAGCACATATTAAACAATTAGTATTCATGAGGTACTCTGATAGGCATTGGGATCACAAAGAAATAAACAGAAATAGTCTTTGCCCTCAAGAAGTTTACATTTTAATCAGAAGATAAAACAAATACTATATATTTATAGATCTATATAAAATTGGTATAAGGTGATTGTATAAGGGGAGGGGAGAAAGGGGAAAGAGATCCTGTTAGAGAAGGGAGGCCATGATTAAGGAAAGGGCTCTTAAAGGAGTTAGCACTTGAGCCTTGAAGGGAGCTACCTGTTCTAAGAAACAGAAGTAGGGAGGAGGCTACATGAGGCAATGAATAGATCACTGGCCCTGGAGTCAGAAGGACCTGAGTTCAAATACAGCCTCAGACACTTGACACACTTACTAGCTGTGTGACCTTGGGCAAGTCACTTAACCCTAATTGCCCTGCCTCTTCCAAAAGCAGGAAAAAAAAAAGAAAGCAAAGAAAAGAAAAATATCAGGAGTGAATTATGGCCTAGGCAAAGACTTAAAAGCCAGCAGATGGAATTTGCTTTATGGGGAAATGGCAAATATTCCCTTTTGGCTATAGCAAACTGGGTTAGGGCAATAATCTATAATCAAACCTGGAAAGATTGTTTGGAGCCAGATTTTGAAGGGCTTGAAATGCCAAGCAGATGAGTTTGTATTTTGTCCTAAAAGCAACAGGGAACCACAGAAGCTTCCTGAGCAGAAGAGTCATCTGGCTACACCTTAGCTTTAGCAATATAAATTCCAACTTTGCTGGAGGAGGCTAGATTGAAGGGGGGATGGGAACCGTATACAATAAGACCACTGAGAAGACTACTGCAATTGTCCAGGTAAGAGGTGGTAAGGGTCTGGACTAGGCATGTTGAACAAAGGAGAACTGACAATTCTCTAGTTTCTCCTGAGTTAGAACTCAACAGTGTGATTTTTCTGGTTTACAATGACAAAATACTATTAAAAGAGAATCTGCACGAAGTTATTTTGTTAATCGTTACCCTGTAATCAAATTCCAACTAGGGTCATTATAGTGACCATCTAAGAAACTCACTATAGTTTTTTATTGAGGTGTGTTATCTTTATCATTTCTGGATTTAGATAATATTGCTGTACTGTGAATTATTAGAGGTTAAGTTTCTAATACTTATTCCACCACTCAGTTGGCTACATTTCAGTGGTGCATGAAATGATTCCTATTCATTACAAGGCATTGTAGGATGTTCCAAGATGAAAGGTGAGAGAGAGACAGAGACAGAGACAGAGAGAGACAGAGACAGAGACAGAGAGAGCAAGCTCACTATATACTTACATACAGTGAACGTCATTTTTATTATAATTAGTTGTAATGGTAATTAATGTAAATGTAAGTAATCATAAAGTCATAAGTATAACTCACATATTACAAATGCAACCAAGATGTTAACTAAAGAGATATACTCATTAGAATATTTCATTTATTACACAGTATTATACTATATGATATCTGTATATGTATAGATGATAGAAAAAAGATTATTAGATTAAAACTGAACTGAGGCTAAAGGACTTTTGGGACATCCTATATCTATCAATGAATGAACAGACCTGTGATTTCACTGGTGTAGGGAAAAAACAGTGCACCAATAGAGATGTGGAAATTTGTACTTTGTAGTCTTAAACAGTTGCCTGGGGAAATGAGAGGTTCAATGATCTGTCAATGGTACACAGAATTAGTATGTGTTAGAGGTATGACTTAAACCCAATCCTCCTGATTCCAAGACCAACCCTCTAGTATGCCATACTGTATCTCTTGCTATGTATGTGATACATATAAATCACTACATTCTATAACATATACTTATAACCAGAGTTTTTAAATACTACAAATCTGGTGAAGAGGGGAAAAGTAGCTTCAACAGCTTAAAACCACCTTTCCGTTAAGGCATAATGTGTTTTACTTAACAGACTAAGTGCTGTTTCTAGGTGTTAAGTACACCTTTCCCTTTCCAGGCTCAATTCATTTTACAGCTGCCAAAACCTGATAACAGAGTCCTTCCTATGCAAGAGTCCAATCTGTGTTTCTGTTCTAAGTCCAGTGTCTGACACCTTTCAAATTCTGACCTCAGCATAGCAAATAACAGAGATTTCATTGTGTGGCTTTCCCTAGTGCACAATAAATACTCGGTGTAATTTCAATACCTGCTATATCCAGAAATTTTTTAGGAAGAAATCTCTCCAAGAAGAGCTCCTGCCATTCTTTGTCTTCCTTACTTTAAAAAGTTTTATTTTATGTAAAGAACCAGTCAGTTGGGTTTTGTTTGTTTTGTTAATTGGCAAGAGGAGAAAGGAAGAGAAGTGTCTCCAATGGCCTCCAAGATCAAATACAAAATCCTGTAGCGTTCAAAGTCCCTTTGGAACCTCGCCCCCTCCTACTTCCAGTCTTTTTACACCTTACTCCCCAGTTACTCTTCCATCCAGAAACACTGGCCTCCTTGCTGTTCCACTAACAACATCCCAATTCTAGATATTTTCTCTGGCTGTCTACGTTTGGAACGCTGCTCTTCCTTACTGCTGCCTACTGACCTCCCTGACTTCTTTTAATTAATATTGCAACTTCTACTAGAAGCTTCTGTTGATCCCTCTGAATTCTAGTGTCTTCCCTCCCTTATTTTCTAGTTATCCTGTATATAGCTCGTTTATGCATGTTGTCTCCCCCAAGAGATTTTTAGTTCCTTGGGGACAGGGCCTCTTTTTTAAACCCATCGCTTAAAACAGATCATGGCACAGATTTATTAAATGACCTGCCCTAGGTTTAGTACTTGCCAGCTCCAGGAACTGTAACATAATACAGTGACTCCTTATCCCATCCCTCCCCTTACTCTTTGCCCCACCTCCAAACATTTCTATCCGAATCTAAAGCCAACCTTAGATTGTTCACAAATGCCTCTCCCTTCAATTTTACCCTTAGAAGACAGTAAAGGCTCATCAACCTTAATCCTACTATATTCAATTTCTTCAACTTGTCACCAAAAAAAGAAAAATATTGAGTCTAACTTCATCTGTAGCTGGTAAGGGCATACCACCCCCACCCCACACACACACATAAGTACTGAAAATAACAGAAATACATGTAGTGAGAGTGTCTTGTCACAAGTTCACTCCGAAGATGATAGGTACCTAAGAGATTGTCTAACCCAACCTCTTCGTTTTACAGATAAGGAAACTGAGGCCCAGAAACCAAATAAATTGCCTATTGTTACACAAGTCATAAACCGAGGAGTTGAAGTTTGAGCCCAGGTCCTCTGACTCTACACCCAGTTCTTTTCAATGTACCAAACAGCCACCCCAGACATAAAAAGTTATATCATTGGTGTAGGGTGGGTACACTCTCCACCCATTCGGATCATAGTCCCTCTCGGTCTTAGTTAATAGTCTTCCGGAGTTACAGTAGCCCACAAAACAAAACAACTCGTGTTCAATTCTCTGGTCAGGAGGAGCCTCACTCTCTGGTTGACAGTGTCATACTGCATTGCATTCATATTTGTTAACCCTTTTCCTTTATAGCTTCGGCACATATGAAAATACATTCCTAATCTTGGCTTCTATGCCCCCTCTATGAATTTGGGTTCTCAGCTCGAAGAGTGAGTTACTAGCCGGGACTAGGAAGGGTGAGTCAGCACCCTCTCACCAAGCAACATCGAACCCCTATGAGAGAGACTCAAGATGCTTTTACAACGCTCTCTGCCACCACCACCACCCAAAAAATAACAAAAAACGTGCTCAGTCCCCCTAGGATGACTTTCCCGGGGCAGGAGTCTGGAGAGAGTGCACGCAGCGGTTTGGGAAACTTGGAGAGACCCTGGCACCGCCAGGATCCCAGTTACTTCCCTCTAGACAGAGTTGGCGCGGGAAAAGCGGGACGAGCCAGCCGCCTTCGCTCCCACACTCCCTCCAGGTGTTCCTCGGGATCCCGAGGATCCTGAGGCCCACGGGATGGGGGGAGCCCGGGCCTGTGCCGGGGTGGGGGCGGGGTGCAGGCCCCGGGAGAGGGCGCCCTGCGCTCAGCAGAGCGCACCCAGTACCTCCCGGGCCCGAGGCTCCCGGGCCGAGCTCGGCTTAGCCCCCACCCCTGCGCAGGTAGGGCCAGGCCGGGCCCCGCCTCACCCCACCCCGCCCCTCCTCCGCTCGGGCTGCCGCGTCAGGCTGCTCCGCCCTCCCCGGTGCTACCCCCCACCCCACCTCGGGCTCGTCCGGCTCCAGCTCCAGCTCCTGCTCCTGCTCCTCCTTCTCCTTCTCCTCCTCCTCCTCCTCCACCTCCTCCTCCTCCTCCTCCTCCTCCACCTCCACCCCCCCACCCCGGGCAGGCGGCGGCCGCAGAGGCGGGAGCAGCTGCATCTGCCCAAGTTTTGACAGTTTCGCTGGGGGCTCCGGCGGGAGGAAGGGGCGCTCCGGGGCGGGCGGCAGACAGCACAGCGCGGACCGAGCCTCGCTCCTCCTCCTTCTCGCCCGCACCCTCACACCTCCGGGAGGCACGCCGTCCCTGGAGACGGGAGCGTCCCCGCGCCCTCGGCCTCTGCTCCAGCTCCCCCGGAGGGCGGCGTGGCCCGGGACCAGGGGACGGCACCGCCTCCTTCCTCCTCTCTGTCCCAGAGGCAGACGCTGAGACTCCCGGCAGAGTCGCAGAGACACCGGCACCATGTCTCGGGGTCCGGAGGAAGTGAGCAAGCTCACCGAAAACACCTACCGAGTAAGGGACTGGGGGACCCGCAGTAGCCGGGGAAGGGGCTGGAGTGGTGGGAGCGACCTGTTGGGGGGCTCGCCTAGAGGATCGGAGAGAGACCCTGGAGCACTAGAGGGATGTCCACAAGAGTTTGCTGGGGAGGCGGGGGAGAAGGCGGGGAATCTTCCTGGGATTTGTAGATTGATGCGAGACCACCTTTTGTGTCCCTCGTTAGTGGAGGAAGAACGGAAACAGTTCCTCCCGGAGGAGTTATTTGTTCTCTCCAGTCTGGGCTGGGGGTAACAGGGATTGAAAGGGTAGGAATGGGGCGGGGGTAGGGGTGGAGGCAGTTGTGGGGCGCTGAAGAAAACAGCCTTTACCTATCTTCTGGAGGCTCTGCTAGGAAAAACTCAGGTCTTTCATCCCCACGGCTGGGTTTTGTGGCAGAAATTTCTCCCACATCTACTACTTAAGGGAAGCGATCCAAGAGAATCAAACTCCCTTACTTTAAGTCGGGGTAGTCAGAGGTTGACTTGGATTGAGGTAAATAGCCAGATTTATCGTCCCAAGAGGCAAATATTGATCAAGGCCAGAAAGATTTTTTTTTCTGCATAAACATTTATAAGAACTCTTTGGATTTTAGGGACATAAATTCAGTCTTTTAAAAAAATAATAATGATGAATTTGCTGTAAGAAACATAAACCCTGGAAAAAGGAACTTCCCTTGAAAATGTTCCCATTTTTCATCAAACCACATCCAAAATTATAGTTAAAACACATAAAGGTCGCAGTGGTATTACTATTACATGTTTTTCAGAAGCCGAAAAAGGCATCCAGTGTCTAGTCTTAAGAAAATAATACTCACAAGAATGTGAAAAGAGAAACTCCCCATTTAATTAAGAATTGCCAGGTGAGCAATAGCTTATTTGTAGTTCCTGCAGCTGAAAAGGCTTTATTGTAGTACACTCACCTTGTTGGATTTTACTAAAGGAGCAGTTAGTCTACTTTTCAGTGGATCTTGAAACACCCTTTTCTTTTTATACCTTCTCTCAAGTTAGACTGGTCTTTGATATATGCCGATTATGATTGTGAAACCTTTTGAGTCAACAAAAATTCAAGGTTTTAATAAAGTGGATGTTTCTTTTTTGCTCATGACTAACATTTATGTTTCTTAAGGATTTTTAAATATTCAGTAATGTATTTTACATTTGTATGAGCATTTTTTTCCAGAAACAGACATGATTAGGGATCTCTAAAGTAATTAGATACTTAAGTTTAAGTATTTGTAAATGAATTCCTTTTGAAATGAGATATATACTTAATTATTTATAGACTGCAAAGCAACTTTTGTTTTAGTTCAGGGTATAAATATAACAACTTTTTAATATCTATTAGACTCAGACATATGACTTCCCTAAACTCCGTAGTTTTTTTTTTGAGGCCTATGTAACTTTTTTTTTTACCCCAAGACTTAGTTTGTGTTGCCTAACTATACCCTCAAAATGAGGAGGACCTTTAGTCTTTTTTCTGGGGTAATGTGAGAGACCAAAAATGTTTCCATAATTTAACCCCATGGATCCCCAAAGACTAAACTGCTTTTTCATATGTGTGCACAAAATGTACCTACAGTTAAATTTTAAATTGTTTGTTTCATTTTTTTAACCTACCTTTAGCACATATTGATTCCCCACTGTACTGTCCCTAACTGAGCTACTGTTGATATCAAATGAAAGGACTTGTTTGAGAAAATACTGTCTTTGTGAGTGTGTGTGTGTATGTGTATGTGTGTATATGAGTGTATGAGACAAATACCTATGGTTGATGGATTTAGCAAGGTCATGCTTTGGGGCCCATTAACCTTGACCAGATTGTTTCCCTTATATTTATGTTCCCTTTCATAGTTGGCAGATTTTTCAGTTTCCAGAGACCTGAATGTTAATATTTTATGCTTAAATTGAAAAAAAAAAATTGTGATAGGTCAATATATCGATGATTCTATAGATATATGTGAATATGGGTGTGACTGACTGTATGCCATATACATTTGGTATAGTGAATAGAGTGCTGGACTTGGCAGTCAAAAAACTCTTGGGTTCAAATGCCACCTTAAACAGTGTCATCCTGGGCAAGTCACTTAACACTTTGGGCATAAATTTCCTCATCTGTAAAATGAATTAGATTAGGCAATCTCTAAAGTTTTAGGCTATCTTCCACCATTCAGTCTATGATTTTATGAATCTGTGAAATAAATGCCTGTCCTTCTGGAGGCAAGGAATACTTGCCACAGCCTCGCTGATGACTGATTATGAGGAAGGAAAAGTTTTCACAGGCCAACGTCCATGCACAAGTTGGGGGGGAGGGGGAGGAATTATGAATATGAATCTACATATGTCAAACTTTTTCTATGTGTTGGGCTTTTTTCCCCTCTCTATTTTTTTATTCTTTGTTATAAGAAGTAGCCTTCTGAGAAGGTAAGGGATACATTGTATCTCCTGCTCTGTGCTCCTAGTAAGCGCTTAATAATTGGGGTTTTTTTATTCATTCACAGGGAAATCCAGGTGACATAAAAAGCAAAAGATAAAGTATATTTTAAAATTTATCATGCCCTCATTCTGTCATTGTCATACAATGACATCTAGATGGCACTGGGCCTGGGTCAGGAAGATCTGAGTTCAAATCATGCTTCAAACACTTTTTTTTTTAAAGGAAAGGAATAAGCACTTTGTGTGTGTGTTGTTTACTATGTGCCAGGCACTATGCTAAACATTTTACAAAGAGTATCTTATTAGATCCTTACAATAATCCTGTGAGGTAAATGCTGTTATTACTTGCATTTTACAGTAGAGGAAACTGAGGCAGAAGTTAAGAGTCACACAACTAGTCTGTGAGAGGGGATTTAAACTGGGGTCTTAATCGATCCTAGCCCATCATTCTATCCAGTGCATGCAGTCCCTTTATGTTAAGCTGTATCTTCTAGGACCCTGTACATATTTAAGCTCAAGAAATGTTTGACAATGGTGAATTTTAGTCATTTTCCCCCCAATATTTTGTTTCTATATTTTATCTAGTGTTTCGGAGTGGGAATCTAAATTTACCATGTAAAAAACCAAAACTATATCATCTGTGCAATATAAAACTAAAGCTGATCATGGATGGTTTTATTAAACCATGACTGTTCCTCACTTTTTTGCATGTACAGATTGGAAGCCTTGAAAACCTCCATTACTCATCCCCTGTATTCCCTATAAACAAATGAGAAGCTAAACCCTATTGAAATGAAAATTTGTACCGCCTGGCATCTGTAGGAGTGCTTATTATAATTCTTTTTAAGTGTTTTCTGTGTCCTTTGCATTACCTGCCAAGCTACTATATCTTTATAATGCAAAACACTGCATATCCAGGTGCCTTTACAAAAGCCAGCTCCAGAGAAGAGTATGTGGTTTGCAGAAATGGATTTTAATTTCTGTAACTTTAAAGGAGCAAATGCTCAAGAAGAGGAGGAAGATTAAAATGACCCTTCTTTATTTGTTCATCTAGATATATCAGATATCTTTAAATGTTTATTTGGCTTTTTTATGTGACTATGCACATATTTAAGATGATAATTTTCATAAAGGTTAGAAGGGGGCTGAAAGGCCATCTGTTCCAGTTCCCTCTTTTTACAGATGAAAAAACAAAGTGACTTGACTGTAGCTGTTTTGTTGTTGTTGACTCATTTAAGTCAAGTGCGGCTCTTTGTGACTGGTTTGCCATTTTCTTCTCCAGCTCATTTTACACAGGAGGAAACTGAGGCAAACAGTTAAGTGACTTACCCAAGGTCACACGGCTAGTGTCTGAGGCTAGATTTGAACTCAGGCAGCTGAATCTTCCTTACTCCAGGCCCTTCAGTCTATCCACTGTGCCACCTAGCTGCCCAGACTAGGGTCATAGATATAGTAATTTTCAGAGGAAGGATTTGAAGATAGGTCTTCAAGTCTAACATTTAACCACTACATCTTGCTGCATGTTCACTCTCAGAGGAATTTGTGTGATAATACTTTGAAAACAAATGGAAACTGATAAGCACACCAAAATGTTAAATAAATGCAAGTATTTTGCCAGGTCTAATGCTTGGGGGATTTAATGAGTTAAATTCTCTACCATATACTGAATTTGCCCTCACACATTTGCTGTATTGCATCGTTTCCTGATGAATATACATGCCTTAGTGACACTAATAGGAAACAAAGCTTGAGGGTGAAGTAGCCTATAATTAAACAGAGCTACTTAACCTTCCTGGAAGTTAGGTGTTGAGGAAGTCTTTGATAATTCCTGGGTGTGACATCATCTAGCCTTCGTTTTTTAATGCTGTCCCTCCCATACACTAAAGAATTTGACCAAGAGCAGGGGAATGCCATTTTCCCTTCCAAATTTTTGCTGTGTGTATACAGGCATTTAAACTCGAATATGGTGACAGTGAAGGAGAAAAAACTACCAGTTATTCCTGCTATAGAATACTTTAAAGAAACAAACTTTTACCTGTAAGTTATTTAACTTCTTCCTCCTAACTAATGTAAAAACTCAATAAACTATGAGCTGCATTATGGTCATTTATGAAGACATCAACATTTTGTGTCATAGTCATACCTTTAAATCTTTTCACTGCATTTTTTTGCACCTACCTATATAGGTTATTTTTTTAAGTTAAGGTTCTTTTTTTTGCTATCTTATAACCCAAATGAGGGTAAACAGGCATATTTTTTTTATTGTGATCCTTTTTCTCCCTTGCAACTTATTCTGTGATTTGTTAAGTGAAAGCCAGTGCCCAATTTTCATTAATCATGGAACACATCAAGTACTGTAATATACAGGTGCAGGATATTTATTTGAAGTTTCAAATTGCCTCTTACTAGCAGTGCTTATTACTCTGGCTAAAAAAAATATTTGACATTCCTCTCTTTTTTTTTTCTAAAGCTAGTCAGTTTTTCCCAAAAATATGTGCTTTCATCAGGTTTACTCAAAGGGATTTGGGTCATAAGATAAAAGAGGACTTAGGCACCCCCATTCAAGGGCCCCATGGTGACTGTAAAGGGAAAGGAAGGGAGCTTCAGAGAGAGGTTACGCGTATCAATAGCCCTGCTTCCATATCTCTATTGGCCCTAAATAAATCAGAAGAAAAGCTAGGTAGGCTCCTGGCTGTGAATCATGAAAAAGCCTAACAGCAGCCTTAGGATCACTAAGATGAAAATAATAATTTTGCTTCATTGGATCTGTGATTCCCTCAATGTGGGTATTACTCCAGTGATACATCTCATCCTTGGCTGCCCATCTTTTGTAACTTTTGTCCATGTTCTATAAATTCTCCACACAGGGCCCAGCCATATTGGGGGCCTTCCCCTAGTTCTCAAGGTTTTCGTAGAATAAGTGCCCAAATACTTCATCTGTGTCTAAAAGCAATAGACTTTTCAAATCAAATTTGTTGAATATTGAAGAAATTTTTTTTAAGGAGAAAAATCCTCGTTTAATTTTATCACAGAAGAGTTATTTTAATCATAACATTTGGCAATTTACTAGTTAGTTCAATATCAGCCAAAAAGACCTTTTTTTCTTTTTACAAAGACATTCAACTTTTTTTTTTTATTTTCTATTTCAGTTAGTTCAACCCCCTCATTTAACAGCAGAGGAGACTGAGGTACATAAGGTTGAATAGACTTTTGCAGGATCTTTTCATGATTTAGAACTGGAAGGGCCATAGTTTGGAACAAAGTCAATAAATACTGGAACCCAGATATCCTGATTTCCAGTTCTAGCTTCATAATACCTTATAGATAATGCTGCATTAATTTCTATAACTTTTTATGAGGTTTATAGGGGACAAGTACTATCTATTTGACAAGAGGAAAAACAGCTATGGAGCTATTGAATAACCCAAAATGTTACATGAAATTAGAACCTATGTCTTCTTCCAAGTTTAGTTCATTATTCCTTAAATCACTATTCAATAAGGAATTTTTTTAATAGCCAAAATTTAATATTAATATGTGATATTTTAATGGCCATTGCTTAATGCTAATATGTAATTTTTTTTTAAGCAATTGGGGTTAAGTAACTTGCTCAAGGTTACACGGCCAGTTATTTCTGGGTGTGGTGGTAAGTATCTGAGCCCAGATTTGATCCCGGGTCATCCCGACTCTGGGGCCAGTGCTCTTACTCACCGTACCACCTGGCCGCCCCTAATATGTAATATTTTAGTAACAAATATTTAATATTGCAATATTCTTATGATATTTTATATTATGTAATGTTTTAACCAGTATTTGAAAAATGTTCCTCATTTGGAGGTTTTTCTACATTTATACCAGAAGTTATGGCAGTTAGGAGACAATAAGTACAGTTAATTATATCACATAGAAAGTCCTTTCACATTTACACCCTTGGACATAATGTATAAACTACAAACTAACTTAATACCTTGAAATATTGTACTACCAGCATGATTTAATGAAAATAAGAAATAGGAATGTCTTTAGTTTTGTGCTACTATTCGTTTTTTTTTTTTAACGTTAAACTTCACAGCTAATCATAAGTTACTACTTTTAAGTGTGTAATCTCAGTTATTGGGTTAAAAATAAGTGCTGAAAGGACATAAAACCTGAAGCCACTTCGAACATACGTATTGTTTGGTTAGGTGTTTGTGCCACCTTGTCTATTGTTTTGAAAAGGTGTGTCATGAAATAAAAATCAAGGGAGTTTACAGGAAAGGACTTTTTTCCTGAAATGGGCCTCATTCATTTGGAAGCCTGAAACTGGTTAACAGGTAGCAGGAACTGGAGACTAGCTTTAACAGATGAAAGGATAGTGATTTCCTATGAACTACATTTCTTTTTGACTTTACTAGTTCTTCACAAATGCTACTCTTAATAATCATTTCTGGAACAATTTTCATGTATTTTCTTTGTATATAAACCTTGTGTGGATAGCATTATCTTCTTTTAATATTTTGCATTTTAAAAGTGTCTGTGATGTGATTTGGGGGTTGATTTTCTTTTTTACCCTCCAGTTTTCATTACTGCTGAAGCACAGAGTTGAATTCTTCACATTATGCATTCTCTATTAAAACTTCTTTTTAAATTTTTTTTTACCATAACTTATTTAAATAGGATAAAAGGCAGTTTTTGCTAAGCTCAGTGCAAGAATATAAGTCTTTTCAGAAGAAAGGTATGGCTATCACCTCTGAGTGGTTTCTAGGGTTATAGTATTATTGAGCATAATCTTTACAGAAGGCATAAAACATTGTCCAGTCTTTAACAATTTTATAATAGATGTGTTTAACTTATTTTAATGTACCTTTCTTTAGAGTGGCTTTTGAGATTTAGAACTTTGAAATTCTACTCTCATCAAAGCTTCATATATGTACAGGGAGTTTCTGATGAGGAAATTCTGTATCAATGCTGATCAACACCTGTTACGAAACTTATGTAGTCTTAGTTGCCGAGAGCCCTGAGAGGTAGAAAAACTTGCCCAGAGCTACACAGCAAGTATGTGTCAGAGGCAGAACACACACCCCAGGTCTTCGGGACTCTGAAACTACTGTTTCTCCTTTTCACGTTCATGGCTGTCAGTTTTTCTCCTTTCACAGTTTGCTTTATGAACTTGCGCAGTTTCACATTGATACATGTACTCTCTCTTCTGGACATTTATTCAAAGGAACAGAATGGCATAAACAAGAGTCCATATCCACCAGTTACTCCATGCCCTTATTATCTGCCCCAAAGAGGTGAGGGAGGAGAAAGAAGCTTCCCTTCTCTTTTTGCTCTGAGGTACATCCCACCTCTCTGTGGGAGAGACGGCTTTGGGCAGATTGAATAGTAGACTGGAGGTGGGTCTGTACAAACTCCTGTCCTCTGTACAGCTGGGCTTCTTTGCCTCCTCTCGCCCCTCGTTTCTGTCCTGAGCCTCTCGTGATTTCCATCTTACATTTGGTCATCTCTTAGAGATACACCACTCCTGAGGTTCTGAACTTTACAATTCTTCTCTCCGACTATACCCTCATCTCCCACTCTCCGGCAAAACCTGCTTTCTGCCCTTTTGACAGTGTAATGTAATGCCAAGGAAAGGCAACTTCCCAAGGTTCAGAATACCAGCATAGGTGCTCTCCATTTTATTCAGTGACCATCCAAGAACAGAGAAGGTCAAAGCATGACATCATTCCAAATACAGCATTTACTAAGTGTGATTAAATAATCTCCAAGTACTACCCCACCCCAGGACCTTCCATTCATTCAATCAATTACAAAGTCCCTTTCTAAATACTACTCCACCCCTAGGCTGTACCTTCATTTAGTCCACCACAAAGCCCCTCTTCTCAAATGGAGATTAGTTTCCAATCTAAGTAAAGTACATTCATTTGTTCAACCATAGAACACAAAAAGGTCAAAAGTTCCCCACCCCTGGATCACAATTGAATCTACCCCAGAGTTACATCAAGTTTAAGCACAGCACTAAATACCCAAATGGAGGACTTTTCTTCATCTTGACACGAGGCAAGTTCTCAGCAATCTTAGTTCCTGGGGAGACAAGGCTTAGCAAGGCCACAAGATACATTGCCAGTCCCTTCATTAATTCATCCTCTGTCTGTAGAACAGTCCTAGGACCCCTGAAAACATTAGCAAAACCCTCTCCCAGGATTTCTGTAAACATACAACAAGAAAATCCTTCTTCAGGGCTTTTGAACCAACAGAAAGGTTCCCAGACCCCTGCAACAACAGCACTGTCCTTCACCAGTGGACAGTATTCACTCTCTGTCTGCAGGACAGTCTCAGGAGCTCTTAGCCAACAGCCAGGTTCCAGGACTTCTTCAATAACAGGACTGTCTTTCACCAGTGGACAAATCTGGCAAAACAAAGTACCAGCAAAACAGCTATGTCTCCTCAGTCCTTGGCAGCTCCGGGGACAGGTCTCAAAAGTCCAGGGCAATTCAAAGTGGCCCCCAGCAATTCTCTCAGTCTCTCTCTGCCTCCACAAGGTGCTGCTTCCAAAAAGTTCTTCTGCCTCTCTCTTGTCTCTCCAAATCTACGTCACCAGCTCCTCCCAGTTCAGGACTCTCTTTTCACATCAACAAGTCCATCCCACAGGTGGGATTAACAAGCTCTGGGTTTTAACACAATCAGTTTGAAAACCAAGCCAATACAGGGGAATCTTTATATTCCATTACTATCACAGACAGTCAATTCATTTTCCTCATCTATAATATGGGGATCCTAATAATATCTCCAGGCAGTGGGTAAAGCATCCGGTCTGGGGTCAGGAAACCTGAGTTCAAATCCAACTTCAGACAGTTACTAGCTGTGTAAACCTGGACTAGTTCATTTAACTCTATTTGCCTCATTTTTCTCATCTGTAAAAATAAGTTAGAGAAGGAAATGAGAAACCACTCCAGTTTCTTTGCCAAGAAAAGGGTCAGGAAAAATCGGACACAACTGAACAACAAAAATAATATCTACCTCCTAATGTTATTATGAGGATAGATAGATATACAGATATAGGTATAGATCAGATAGATATAAAGTACTTTACCAAACTAAAGGGATATATAAATAGTATATGATATTATTATGGAATTCTCTGATCCAGGCAATCTCCCCATTCTGGCTTCGCTCACCTTCAAAGCCACCCCTTAATTTGCCTCCTTAATGCTTCCCCAGTTACTTCATTTCCCACTTTGGCAGGTAGTACTTTGGACTTCATCTTGAGAGATCACCTTAGCCCTGATATTCCTGTGTCATCTAGCCCTCTGGGGCCTCTCTGATTAGAGGTTGAAGCCTGTGCTCCTTCCCGAACCTGCATTTAAGAAGGGCCCCTCCCCCCCCAAGGCCATCCAACTCTTCCATTTCCCTTGTGGCTGCAAGTCATCACATCCATCCCCTCCCTTCTTTTTCTTCTCTCCCCCCCTCCCCTTTCAGCTTCCTTTTGTATGTATTCCCCCATTGAATTGTAAGTTCCTTGAGGACAGTAATTGTATTTCTTTTTTATATTTGCATCTCCTGATCTTCTGAAGCCCCTGGTACTTTGTAGGTACTTACAGTTTATTGACTGACTTATTGTGCTTCTTTCACTCCCAACCTTCTGCCATACCCAATCTGCAAGCCCTCACCCTCAACCATCTGACTTCTACCTTTAGGTTCCATGGTTGCAGAGAATGATTATTTAGTCTAAATTATATTTTCTTCCATTTATTAAATGACAGCGATGCCCAAAATGACATACCCCCTACCCTCTAGGTGAAGAATATGATATACTCAAGTATGATACAAGGTAGAGTATAAGAAGGGTAGAGTAGTGTAGCAGCAAGCTCCCTAGCATACCCAGGATGTCTGCTAGCACAGATTCTTTGATCAGCTTTTCTAAAGGAAAGTCATTCAAAAAGGGTTAACAATCTTTAATCAATCAAACACATATCATTTACCTAGTACAGGGGGGAAAAGTCAGCACCCTGAACTTCAGATAATACAAACAGCAGTTATAAGCAGACAAAAATACAGAGAAAATAACACAATTCAGCAGACAGAGCTTCTAGCTGTCTGACCATTAGGTCCATACCTAGACACCGGAGAGAGAAGCACCAACATCTGGGTTTCCAAAGCCCAGGGGCTCCATGGCTGCCCAGAGTCTCATCTGGCCAAATCACACAATTCTTCCCAAAGTGAGCCCCAAAGCAAAACTGCCTCACAGGTATATATAGCCTTCTCCAGGGTCAGAGGACATCACAACCCTCATGACCCACTTGACTACAAAGTAACAAAGGTTGTGCCTTCCTGAAAAACAAGCCTCCCACCACAGGCTTCAGGTAAGCACATGCAGCCTATTAGGGAGCAGAGTACATTTTCAAATCAGGAAAGGTCCTCAAGTTCAATTTAGGCTTTATTAAGGGGCCGGAAAGATCTTCAAATTTCTATTATCATTGCAAGTAGAGATCCAGACAACGTTCTCTAGGAATATTTGAGATCAAGAGTCATTTATTAAATATCTACTGTGTGCTAGGCGTTGAGCTAAAAACTGGAGATACAAAGGCAAATAGCTCCTCTCACTAATGAGGGAGACAGCATACAAAGAACTGTGTATAAGCAATATAAGATAAATTGGAGATAATTTCAGAGGAAAGGCACTGGCATTAAGGGGAACTAGGAAAGACTTCTTGCCAAAAGTGAGGTTTTATCTGAGATTTTAAGGAAGCCAAGAGCTATTAGATAAACCAAGAGAACATTTTCAAGTGGGTACTTAAGTGAAGATTTCATGAAGGAAATGCCTTGCTAGGATCGTGGATAGACCCAGAACTGAAAGGCCCCTTAATGGTGAGTGACTTATCAAAGTTTACACAGCTAGTAAGTATCAGAACCAGGATTCTGACTCAAGTCCATCACTCTTTCTACTGTATTCCCAGGAAAGAGGAGAAAACCTCTGAAAAACAGAAATGAGAAGAGAGCAGACAAACAAAAAAACCCAAAACAATTTTGTTTGCTATCTCAGAATGCCCCCAGTTATTTTTAGAACACCGAGTAGTCCTATTTACCCAGGGCACAGGCTGCATGAAGGGAAATAATGTGAAAGAAGGCTGAAACCAGATTGTGGAGGGCCTTGAATTCCAAACTGCGGGAATTGCTATTTTTTTTCCAATAGGCAGAAGAGGTTTTTAAGCAGGAGATCTCTGTGCATTGAGAAGGTTATTTTACTCTAGATAGCTTCACTTTTGAAGAATAGAATGGAAAGAAGAGAAACCAGATAGGAAGTTATTTTGATAGTTCAGGAAATGGGTGATGAAACCCTGGACAATAATAATTGACCACGGGAGTGAAGAGAAGAAGAGAGATACTGGATGTAAAAAGGTTAAAATTAATAGGACTTGGCAGCTGGTTGGATATCAGAGTAGGAGACAAGGGAGAGTCTAAGATAACTTGGATTTTAAACCTGGGTAATTAGGGGGATGAAGGTACCAACAACTGAGAAGTAACTATCAGACAAATAGAAAAAGAACCAGGAGATAGAATTGTCATAAAAGTAGAGAATGGGGCAGCCAGGTAGCACAGCGAATAAGAGCACCAGCTCCAGTGTTGGGATGACCTGGATCAAATCTGGGCTCAGATACTCAGCACCACACCCAGAAATAACTGGTGGTGGAACCTTGAGCAAGTTACTTAACCCCGATTGCTTTATAAAAAAAAAAAGTAGAGAATGGACTGACTTGGGGGGCAGCTTGAGGCAGGGAGATTAACCAGCAGACAATTGCAATAGTCCAAGCATTAAATAATGGAGAGTCAGTATCAGGGTGTTAACAATGTCAGAGGAGAGGAAGCATAGTCAAGAGATGTTACAAAAGGAAAAATGGGCTACAGAACCCACAAAATGACACAGAGAAGCTAACTTCCCGCTAAGGACAGCCCAGCAGGCCGGCAGGAATGGCCAGCACAGAGCTCTGGGAGCCAACCCCAGCCCCATGCTGAGCCCCACCCTGCGGGCCTGACCAGCCACCAGCTGGAGGGACTCAAAATCACCAGCAACTGTGGCGGTCCAGAATTATCAACACATAGACGCTAAGGATAAAGTGAGAGGTCAGTGCAGTGTAGACTTTGAGACCCAATAGTTGGGAGTGCGTGGAAGCCACTGAGGGCTGCAGCACAGCCACAGCCACGTGGCAGCTTCAGCTCCTGGCCTACAGATTGCAGGGGGACCAAACGACCAGTCTGAGGGGTAATTGCTCTTGTTTTAACCTGCTTGGATTTAGATTGCAGTCTAGGGTGGAGGTCCTGGGGTGTGTGACCAGCTTGCCAGAGAGTGTGGAGGCTTCAGAGAGGGCACCCAACTAATACCTCCGGCAGCTGAGAAAATTCCAGCATTTGGTATGAAGCTCCCCTGTCTGGTAGCAGAGTCCTACTGTGGCAAAAAGCCCAAAAGTCAAGTAGTTGAATGGCAGCATGACCAGGAAAAGGAAGCAAAGCAAAGGGAAAAATGAACTGGTCTCTGACACCACTCCAGTTCTGAAAGCCTCTCTTTCTTACTTCTTTATTGAGGGTACCATGATTCTCTTAGTCACCCAGGCTTATACCTAAGGGTCACCCTTGATCCCTCAGTCTCAACCCCACCCTCTGCCCCTCCAATCAGTTTCCAAGTCCTGTCATTTCTGTCTTTGAAATATTTCTCAACAATAGGGTATAGAAATCCATCTTGCCCTATAAGAAAGTAAGGGGGGGGGGAGGAGGTTGAGGGGATATAAGAGAGGGCAGATTGGAGGAAGGGGTGTTCAGTATGCTTGCCATCTTGGGGTGGGGGTAAGGGAGAGATGGGAAGAAAATCTCAACTCAAAATCTTTGGGAAATGAATGTTGAAAACTAAAAATAAATTTTAAAAAAGAATCAACAAAACATGGGGAAGAAATGATATAAAAAAGGAAATATTTCTCATAAATACCCCCCTTCTCTGTTCTGACATTGAAGCTACCATAGTGCAAGTCTTCATCACCTCACAGCTGGACCACCAGTTGATCTCCCTGCCTCAAATCTCTTCCCCACTCCAATCTATTATCCACTCTACTGTCAGATCTTCCTAAAGTATAGGTCTTACCACATCACCCCCCTTCCATGACACTGACCATCTTGTTCCTCACACAACTCCATCTCCCCCCCCATACTCGAGTCTTCTCCTTCACCATCCTGGACTGTTCTCCCTCCTTCATTCATCTCTGCTTCCTGGCTTCCCTGGTTTCCTTTAAATCTCAGCTAGTATTTCACCTTCTGCAAGAAGCTTTTCACAGTCTTCCTTAATCTTAGTGCCTTCCCTCTTAGACTGCCCCGATTTATCCTGTAAATAGCATGTTTTATGTAGTTGCTTACATGTTATCTCCCCCATTAGATCATGAGCTCCTTGAGAGCAGGGACGTTTTTTCTTGTTATTTTTGCTCTTGCTTTTTTTTTAACTTCTTAGTATCTGCCTGACACATAGTAGGTCCTTTACAAATGGTAATTGACTCACTCCTTCCCTCCAATCACAGAAAATGTGTTACTATTTTTCACTAAAATTAGTCTTTCTACCTTCTCCTCCTGATCCCATTCATTCCTGCTTCCTCTTGGACCTTGATCTGGCAAGCATCACCTCTTACTCATGAGTTTCTTCTCATCAGATCTCTCCAGTCCTAATAAAGCTTTGGCTTGATCCTTCTACCCCATCCAGGTATCAGCCCATCTTTTTTTTTTTTCTGCCACTTCTAAAGTCTTGAAAAAGCTACCTCCAACTTCACCCTTGTCACTTCTCTCTTCAATTCCTTCCAATCAGACATCTACCTTACCACTCTACTGAGACTCCAAGAGTCATCTATAACCTCCCAGTCAAGAAATTAGAACTCATCCTCCTTGAATACCCTTCAGCTTTTGATACAGTCTGCTTCCTTTTCTATTGGATATTCTTTCCTCCTTGTTTTCAGAAACACCCCACTTTCCTGATTCTCTTCTGACTTATCTGTTTATTTTTCTTATGCCATGATTTCCTTATGACTCCTTAATGAGAATATTTCAAAAATTTCTGTTCTTATTCCACTTCCTAGCTCTGTGTACCCTTCCTCTGCCAGTCATATTCATTTTCCACAGGTTCAACTATCACTACCATGGAGATTACTCAGAAATCTTTATCTCCAATTCTGATATCTCCTCTAGACCCCTGTCTCCTACTGCCTACAAGTTATCTCCACCTGGTTGGTCCTCCCAGTGTCTCAAATTTAACCTAGAAAGCAAAGCTGATTATCTTTCTCATTAACCCTTTTCCTGTCTCTCCTTCTGACTTCAATATTTCTGTCTGGAATCACACTCACCCAGGCTCTCATGTTTGAAACTCTGAGGTTATCTTTGGTTCTTTCGTGTTCTATATCTCTCATAACCAGTTGGTTCCACTTCTGAAACCCTGATGATCTGTTCCCTCCTTTCAGGTCCCGCTATCTCTTCATTAATTAAAAGTCCTCAGTTATTTATAGCAGTTCTTTTTGTAGTAGCAAAGGAGGTGGCCATCAATTTGGGAATGACTGAACAAATTGTGGCATGTGAATATAGAGGAATATGGTTTCAGAGAAACTTAGGAAGACACTGGTACAGAGTGAAGTGAGCAGGACCAGGAGAATACAATAGTATTATAAAGACAATTTTAAAAGACTTAAGAACCCTGACCTACACAATGACCAACCACAATTCTGGAAGATCGATGATGATGCATGCTATCCCTCCTCTTATAGGGAGGTGAGAGACTCAATTTGCAGAATAAGGCATATTTTTTGACATGGCCAATGTAGGGATTTGTGTTGCTGAACTATGTATTTTCATTAGAAGATTTTTGTCTTTCTTTACTTTCAAGTGGGAGGATGGAAGGGAGAAAAAAATGAATTCTTATTAATTGAAAAAATTAAAAAGAAAATAGAGACCATTAGTACTTGAACTATTCCTAAAATAGCTTTCTAACAGGACTTTCTACTTCCTCATTCTCCCTTCAAAAATTCCCCTTCATATATATTGCTGCCACAATAATCTTAGCCCTGATTGTATCACTCCTGCTCAGAGATCTGCAGTACTTCCTTATTGCCACAAGTAAATTTCAGATTCTTTTGCTCAGCATTCAGGGCCCTCTGCAGTTTTGTTCCTCCTTCAATTCAACAAGTGTTTATATCAGATTGGTAGTATAGAGGCAAGAGAAAAGGGAGGGAATAAGAATTTATATTGTACCTACTGTGTGCTCAGGCTAACCTGCAGAGCAGGTTAGTGTTAGAGGACTTAGGTTTACATGGCCCAGTAAACACTACCTGAATGGCCTTGGATAAGTCACTTCAAAAATAATAACTAGTATTTATGTAGTACTTTAAGCTATAAATATTGTGTGTGTGTGTGTGTGTGTGTGTGTGTGTGTGTGTGTGTAAATCTGTGTTAAGCAAAGCACTGGATATGTGTTACCTCAACTCTGGTCCTCAGTTTTCTCATCTTCAAAATGGGGAAATTAAACTAGATCCAGAGTTCCTAATCTTTTTTTGTATTGTGGACCCCTTCAGTAGTCTGCAGAAATCTATAGGCTCCTGATCAGAAGAATGTTTTTAAATGCATAAAATACAAAATATATAGGATTACAAGGGAAACTATATCAAAATACAATTATAAAAGTTTTTTTTTTCAAGTTAATGAACCCCAGATGAAGACCTGGTCACTAGACAGTCACCAAGGTGCCAGTCCAAGCATTTATTAAGTGCCTACTATGCTCCAGTAGCTATGCTAAGTGCTTTTACAGATATCTCATTTAATCCTCACAGTGTTTGGGGGGGAGGGGGAGAATTTAAATGCTAAACAGATATGGGCTATTTCTTATCCTTCCATGTACTCTATGCTTCAGTCAAATTAGACAGTCCTCTGCCCATGAACATGTCCTCAGCTCCTAATGTCTCTGTGGTTTTCCTCAGACTGATTCTTGTGTCTAAAAGGCCTTCCTTCTCCCTCTTTACCTGTTGCATTCTTAACTTTTAAGGCCCAACTCACCTATTGCACACGATTAGAGAACTGCAAAAAGAAGTGCTATGTAAGGTGTGAATAATAAAATACCTGTTGGTATTTTACTCTTCTAGAGTCTAGAGTTCTTTTATTTAGGGTATTTGTTCTGTGAATTGTGGATTCAGTCAAAGAGCTGCACTTTAGGACCTAGAGGGTTATGTGTGGCCTCAAGGCCACAGGCTCTCCATCCCTGTAAGCTCATGGGCCCCGTCTCACCTAAACTTTGTCTCTCCTAATATTAAACGCAGTATTCAGTACAGTGGACTTCATACTTATTGGTTGACTTTAATCATTGAGTTTTTAGACTAATTTTTTTTTGCCTTTTGGAGGGCAATTGGGGCTAAGTAACTAGTTTCTTTTTGTGTGGGTGTGAGACTGGAACCGAATTCATGTCCTCCTGACTCCGGGCCGCTGCTTTACTCACTGCGCCACCTAGCCTCCCTAGCCTAATTTTCTGTGAGTCTTTCTGTTTATTTTGAACAGGCTGTCACTCTTGCTGCCATGTCCTTTTTTTATAGTCTCTTACTTAAGTTCACTTACACTTGGTCATTATACTGCATTAACGCTGCCTGCTAAGTTTAAGGCTTCTTCAGCTGATAGATAAATTTACCATTTTAATTTCATGTGTATTGCTAAGAATTAAAAATGCGACTCTAAAAAAGACATAAGAAATAGGAAGCTAAAAAAAAGATAGTTTGGCCTTTGTCACTTTCAGATCTGTAATGTTATTTTATGTAATAATGATGCAGCTTCAGTCAAATAAACATTGAGATTATTCCGTGTAATAACTGGGTAAATATGGCTATGGTGGACATTTTTAAGGCTAATCGAATAAGTATAGTGAAACACTTTAAAAAATGTAAAAAATTTTTGTGCTTTGCAATAATCAAATTGAATTAGCAAAATAGGTTTCTGACATATCTGTTCTAAGTGAAGGACTCATAGTTTTAAATATATTTTGAGTACCAAATGCCACTTTCATGTTTAAAAATAGTTAATGATGCAACTGGTAACATTTTCCACATTATTTTATATTAAGGTGGTTCTGGAAGACTATGGACTAGCAGATTATTTTAGGGCAGTTTTTTTTGTCTTGTACAGTATGTTTTGTTTCTGTTTGGGGAAGAGGATGGTTCAAATGATTCCTACTGAGCAGATTTCCTCTAGTAATGCAGGTCAGCACCCACTCTGGAGCTTATACACTTAGAGAGTTGCTTAGAACAATTAGAGATTAAATAACTTGCTCAGGACCAGGCAACCTAGCATGTATCAGAGGCAAGTCCAAGATCTAAAAGAAACAATACCCGCAAATCATTGTCTAAGTAAGAAACTAGTGTAGGTCTGACATTCTTATAAAGTCTAAAACTTGCTAACTGCCAGGAGTAAAAATGCCTGCTTTCTACCACTTGAAAGCTTTTTTGGCATTGGCCCATAACTATAGCACCCTATGGACCTTGAACCAGTGTAATTTTCTGCCTTTAAGCTCTAGGTAAAAAAAAAAAATTTAATGATCTTACACTATAACCAAATGTAAAACCTTTTTCTAGTATTTAAAATAGAATCACATTTTGCAACCCAGTAGTGAAATTGGATCTCTTCAACTGCCATTGCATTTTCTTTGATTCAGTTACTTTATTTTTCATGTTTTATTGATGCTTTTTTCCATCAGTGTCACTTCCCCATAACCCTTTTCCTCCCTCCTTCCTTCCCCCACCCATACCACAGAACCCTCCTTTGTAACAAAGAAGTGAAATTAAGCAAAAATAAATTGGCACACTGACGATGACTGACAGATGCTTCATCCTACACCAAGTCTACTGTTGGATCAAATGTAAAATCTTCTATTTGACATTCAAAGTCTCTCATAATCTGTCCCCTTCCTATCTGTAAAGTTCTCTTCTACCTTACTCCTCCCCACCCACCTACTCCAATGATACTATCTTACTTGTTCCTAAAACACAACACTCCATCTCCCCATCATGGATATTTTCCCTAACCATCTGTTTTCCATGCTTGGAATTCTTCTCTCCTCTCACCTCTGTCTCCTATTTTGCTAGCTTCCTGCAAGCCTAAACTACAATCTTACCTTCTACAAGGCTCCTTTCTCAAACTTCCTTAATCTTAGTGCTTTCCCTCTGAGACTCTCCAATTTATTCTATGGATATCTTGATTGTACATAGTTGATTACATGTTGTAATCTTCTACATTGGAATGTGAACTATTTGACAGAAGAGAGGGGAGATGCATTGTCCTGTGCTAGGGGGACAGCAGGGAGGCCATTGTTACTAGATTGAAGAGTTCATTGGAATGAGCAAGGTCTAAGAAGCCTGGAAACCCCTAGGAAGGGGCTGGGCTATCTGTTACTTGGTTTATTTGGTTTGGGGGCCTTTCTTTTTATCCCTAGAGTTTAACACAGTGCCTGGCACGTAATAAATGCTTAATAAATACTTACTGACTTGTTTGTCGGTGTTCTAGAATCAAGACTGGATATTACATTGAACTGAGTTAATTCTATTATTTTACCACGTGTTCATTAACTCAAGAGTTAGCAGAACTAGAACACAGTTCTTTCATAACAAATAAACACCTACATTATTTATCTTCATTGTTGTTGTTGTTCAGTCGTGTCCAACTCTTCTTGACCCTTTTTGGGGTTTTCTTGGCAAAGATACTGGAGTGTTTTGCCATTTTCTTCTCCAGTTCATTTTACAGATAAATAGGGCTAAGTGACTTGTTCAGGGTCACACAGTTAGTGTCTGGGGCCAGTATTGAAGATGACTCTTTCTGAGTCCAAGCCCAGTGCTCTATTCACTTTAACACCTAGCTGCTTATTTATCTTCATACTGGGTAAGAAATAGATATCCTGAATGGTGGTCAATCATTCTTCTTTTTAGCAAACAGGATGTTTACCGTAATCTGTTTTATTCAACTACATATTCCAAACCTCAGAACATCTCCTGTTACTTTGACAGTAAGAAGTGGGGAATTTGAAACTTTGGTACTAAATTATTCAAATTTTTAAAAATCTCTTCACTCTTAAAACATATGGGAAGCTATTTTATTGTAAATTGATAGAGCAGCAGAGACTACTAAGGCTACCCTTTTCCTTGACACAGGCTCCCTGGAAGGACTGGATTAGTATGGCTAAGCAGTTTTTTGTAAGAGGGTCTTAGCTGTCATGAAATACACCAAACCAGATTGCTGCTCATTTCTCACCTTGCTGCACTACTTTAGGATTTCTCTGACTTCCCCACCAGGCCCCAGAGTCAGGTACCTTCCCCACTCATCCCTCTATGCCCTTCAGCCAACTTTTCAGCTTTCTTTTGTGCACTATCTTCCCCCATTATTTGTGAGGGGGAAGGTACTTGGGGGCAAAGACTATCTTTTTTCATATTTGTGTCCCTGGCTTGAAGCACAATGGCTGACCCATAATAGAAGCTCAATAGATATTTATTGACTAACATCTGAGGGCCCCAATCTATTCCAAAGAAACAAATTCTTCCAGGACTGTCTTGAACCAAGCCAAATGACACCCTAATGGGAAAGAGATCTTAGGTCTCTATTGGACATAGAAGCAATTGCTCAGTAGGTGGGAAACATGTCTCCTCCTTGGTGCTACACAGATACTTTCCAGTGTCATGCTATTGAGAGATGTCAGAGCAACAGAATCTAGTAAGTTTCATAAGTCTGATGTCACCAAACGTACTGGTGTTTTTGTTATGACAGTGTACCCTCACAGTCCTCATCCCCAGCCCTGCCTCCACTATCCAGCAATAGAATCCTCAGTTACACCAAAGAAGACTACTTCAACAAAGCAAGCCAACACACTGGCCAGCCATGTCTGACATTATTTCCCTTTACGTTATTTGCCATCGATGCTTCTTCCCCATTGTGACCTTCCTACCCCAAAGCAGGGAGAAGCTTTTGCTGGAATAATTTCTTACCAATCAGAAATCCCCATATGTAGTAGAAAAAGATGAAAATAAAGAGTTCAAGAGGATGTTCCCAGGCTAGTAAGAAGGCTCTACTCTTTGTTTGCAGCTAAAGGATTTTTAATTTTTAACTTCCTAAGAAAGTAGCCCTATATTTTTACCTTGAAACCAAGTTCCTTTTCCTGAGAATAGGTGTTAAGACAGCTCCAAACTGGTCAGTGTAACTATTAGATTTGCTGGTTTGTAAATGGCCTATTTTCAAATCCTATAACACATACATTTTAATTGAGTTCTAGTTAGTGTAGGAAAAATCACCAAAATAATGAATATGGATGCTTTCTTGAATTTTCCAAGCTGATTCCAGTGTTCAGAAAGGGAAATACATCACTAATTTCTCTGGGTGATTAAATTTTTCTGTAGGCATGTGTTTGTTTTGTTTTGTTTTTAATTTCTGTAAACATGTACCTCATGTTTCCCAGGGGCCCAGGAAGTGAAAGGTACCCATACTTGGAATTTTTTGTGGAAAGGAGAGATGTCTAATCTGATACACAAGGTGGGATCTAAGAAAGTGACCTCATGGAAAAAAACAGGTCTGGCAATCCATAGCCTTTAGGGAGAGAACTCTGATATTTCTCTTTCTGAAGGCCTGTTATGGTTCACTAGATAGAAGCTGAGTCTAGTGATTATGGTTTGGAGAGTTATTAATATGATCTAATGAAGCTGGAAGCAGTGGCCTTGTTGCCACACACTCAATTTTCTTACCTAATTGGCCCACTGGGCCATAGGATGTTTCAGCAGTGCTTTCAAATGTATTAGTTAAGATAAAGAGGAGCCAAATATAGCTGACTTACCTGCGAAGACATATATCTCTAAGGTGATCCAGATACATTATTTTAAAATGCTACTGATATGTAGTATCATATAACATTGTTCATCAAGCATAAATCTTTACCACATTTCTCTGACTTAAATGGTGAAAAATCACCCATTATGACATTAATCTGTGGTGGAAATGAACACTAAAGATGAAATCATCAATTTAGTTCTTCAAAAAACTAATTTTTTTCAGTCACTAATGAGAGATTATCAAATGCATTTTTAAAAGCTGACATGCAAAAATAACTGATCACAGTTTTTAAAAAGTTTTTTCAACTATCTCTGCCTAAATAAGAATGGCCTTGTCTGAAAGTAAAGGAAAATTCCCCTCATTCAATGAAATCCATTCCTGAATTTCTTGTGATATTGTTAAAAGAAATTAAAATGTTCTCTATCAAAATAAGAAATAAAATTATATGAAAGTAAAAATATCAATTGAAAAAACCTTCGTAATGAAAAAGGAAACATTTCAAGAAACCCAGTAGTAGTAGTTTATATTTATATGGCTCTTGAGGATTTATAAAGTGCTTGTTCCCCATAGTAACTCCATAGGAATAGGTAGTTCATATATATTATTTTCATTGTATGCGTGAGGAAACTGAGGCTCAGAAAAGTTAACTTGCCCAGTCATACATAATTAGTAAATCAGTCCAAGACTCTTTTTTCTATAACATTTATCTTTCATTTGTACAGTGCTTTCAAAGTACTTCTGTAGTATCTTATCTGAACAGTAAGCCTATTAAGTGTATTCTAACATATTACGTTGGGGGTTTTGAGGGTGGGGTTAACTATATTGATATAAATTTACAAGCTATCAATAAATACAAATGATCAAATAGCATATATTTTAATAACAATTTATTCTGCATTCTCTTTTGAATCAATTTGTGTATTCATAAAATTTTGTTACATTTATTGAATATATTTCAATCTTGTTAAAATTTGTGCATGACAGAACTTTTCACATTATCTTATTTGATGGTTTATGAGGATTCTTTGACCTAGGTAGAATAGGTGGTAGAGATGTAATGTTATGAATGGAAGAGTCTCAGTCCCTATCTGGACAATCAAGGGATTAAACTAATCTCAGAGAAGGGCCTCCTGACTCTAGATCCTAGGATATCAATGGAAAAAATACATTTTAGAGATATTTCATTATCTTAGTTTTTAACCTTAAAATAATAGATAATGTAAAAACTAACATATTGTCCATCCAAAGATATAAAATAGTCCGGATTGGTAGATAATCAAAAATCGTATTTTGCTTCAGAATGCATTTACATATTTATATGAACATTTCTCATTTAAAAATTCAAAAAATTTTATATAAAATTATCTTGTCCAGCTTCTCCATCTTATTCTAATTTTCCATGTTTGCCATTCCATGCTACAGAGATCACATTTCAAAAGAAACATCTGTTTACAAGCAGAACTTCCCTTTTCCTCAATTTATTTATTAATTAGAGGAAAGTGGCAGTAACAGAATAAGGATATCAACAGGCAGCAAAGGGGGTGCAGTGGGAGAAGTGTGTTGGATTTGAAGCCAAAGGGATCTGGTTTTGAATCTCAGCCTTGTGTCTTCTTGCCTTTGTGACCTTGACCAAGTTGATTCATTTCTCTGTACAGAAAAAAAAAGGGGGGGGGGGAGATTAATATAGATGATGCGAGATCCCTTTCTGCTCAAAGTCTATGATTCTGATAACATTATGAGTTTCCCTAAATCAAAATCTCATGGTTGGATGAGACCTCAGAAGCTCTCTTATCCAATTTGTATTGGAACAACAAGTGTTTAGTCTACAAGATACGTACAAAGAGTCATCTAATTTTTGCTTGATGACCCTAATCTTTTAAATGAATATTTTATCTTTAATTGGCTAGGCACTTTTTTCACTTTCTTTTCTTTATTAAAATAGATTTTTGTAATTTTTTACTTCTACACCATCCACACTATATTCCTCCCAGAGAATGATCCCTATAACCAAGAAAGGAAAAAGATAAAAATATAGCAAAATCAATCAACAAATTGAAAAAATCTGATGGTATTTGTACCTCTGCAAAGTCGAGGGGGAGAGGAAGAAAATCTCTCCTATTTCTTCTTGAAGGTTAAGCTTGCTCTATAATTTTGTACCAGTTCATGCAAGTTTTTGTATGCTTCACAGTATTCATCATGATCATCTTTTCTGAAAACACAGCCTCTTCCTTTATATTCAAGGATTATAGTTTAGCCATTCCCCCATCAATGGGTGTTTGCTTTGCTTACAGTACTTTGCTACCACAAAAAGTGGTTTACATACCATAAATATTTTGATGTATAGAGTGCCTTTGTTTTTCTCAGCAATCTTCTTAGGGTACATGCCTAACAGTAGAATCTCTGAATCAAAGAGTATGATATTTTAGTCACTTTGTAGAATTTCAAATTGCTTTCCAGAATGTTCTCTTTTAGTGAGGGGGGGATTGTGAAATGTCTTCATTTACCCAATAAGAAACAATTAACCAAAACTAATCTTTTTTAGGACAGTGAGTGAATAAGGAAGAATGAGAGGAGATCAGTTGCTACTTTGTAAAATGAGGAGTTTGGACTAGATTATCTCTGACAGCTCTTTCAGCTCTAAATATCATGTAATTTTGATTACATAAAATTAAAAATATTGTCCACAAACAAAACCAATGTACCCAAAATTAGAAGGGAAAAAAGTAGGAAACTGGAGGGGGGGGGGAGATTGCAGCAAGTTTCTCTGAAAAAGGCTTTATTTCTCAGATATAAAGAACAGATATATTTCTCAAATATAAAGAGAAATTTATAAAAATAGGACCCATTCCCCAATTGATAAATGATCAAAAAATATAAACAGGCAGTTTTCAAAGGAAGAAATCAAAGCTACCAATAGTCATGAATAATGCTTTAAATCACTAAATAATTAGAGAAATGTAAATTAAAACAACTCTGAGATATCACCTCACACCCATCAGAGTGGCTAAGATGACCAAAAAAATGACAACTGCTGGAGGGGTTATGGGAAAATAGGCACACTAATGACTAAATTGGTGCAACTGTGAACTAGTCTAACCCTTCTGGAGAAAAAATTGGAACTTTTCCCAAAGGGCTAGAAAACTCCACATACACTTTGACCCACCAATACAACAACTAGCATAATAAATACTTTTTATAGAGTAGGCACTTATTAACATTTGACTTGTAAAAAGATGGGGGCAAATTTTGTTTAGGAAAATAGCCATGTTGCTAGTTGGCTAAAGAACAACCTTTAAAATGTCTGGTATTCTTAATAGCCATTTTAAAATAGATTTCTTTGGCTTGTTCTTGGGATATCATTAGGGTAGAGAATTGCCACTGTAGATATTCCTCCTCCTGGTACAGTTAGAGTAACTCTTCTGTGTCTTAATAATCTTAAAAGTAAAAGAACTTGCACCCAGTCACATAGCCAATAAGTCAGTTAATAAACATTTATTAAGTCCCTGCTATATACCAGGAACTGTGTTAAGGGTTGGGAATATGCAAAGGCAAAAGACAGTCCCTGCCCTCAAGAAATTCACAATCTTGGTATGAGTCAGATAGGACTTGAACTTTGGTCTTGTAGATTCTGAACCTACACTGCTTTCTCTTGGTTCTCATCCTACCTGAGTCATACTCCATTGTAGTCAGGTGCCATAATATATGTGTTATTCTTCGTCCTTCGTTCTCAAAGAGGACCATGACATCATGGAGATGATGCCGTGACATGGAAGTGACACATTGAGTTGGGCAGGGCTGTGCAGTCACCAGTCTCACTCTCTCCTCTGGAGCCATCTGGGTCCAGTGGCAAGATACAGATCCGGATGATTGGAGATGGCCCTGGATTCAGTAGCCGTTCCTAAAATAATGAACTCAAATAATGTCTTCTAACTTTGTTTCCAGTTCTTTACTACCACAAAAGATTGTCCATCCCTTCTGACTCCCTTTTTGCTGGACTGTCATCTGTCCTTATCCCATAGTGTGGTCTTCTTGCCTCCAACCTCTCTCCCCTTTATACATCTTCCACACAGCTACCAGACTGATATTCCTAAAAGAGAGGTTTGACCTTGTCAGTTTTTTGTTCAAGAAACTTTGGTAGCTCCCTATTGCTAAGTAATCAACTGGTTGCTCTCTCATACACAATAAGACCAATAAATTGAGAACTATTTATGGAATCAGAATAATGTACATTTTTATAAAATAATAGATTTAGCTCTAGAAGGAACTTTAGAGATCACATAATCCAACCCCTTCATTTTACCAATGGGGAAAGTGAGACCAAGAGAAATTCAATAACTTGGCCAAGATAACAGAGCTAAGATTAACTTTTGCCTTTTGACCCCAAATCCAGTGCTCTTTCCATTGCCCATACTGCCTATTTGTTGCTTCTAGAATAAGGTACAGAATCCTGTTCGGCACTCAAGACCAACTGATCTTTACACACTGATTTCACATCACTCCTCTGTCACCCCATTTTCTCTACGTTTTAGCCAAACCAGCATACTTTTAATTTCTTGTATGTGGCATTCTGTCATCCATCATCACACCTGTGTACAGGTTGTTCTTCCATGCCTGACATATTTTTTCTCCATCTTTCCACCTCTAAAAATCCATGCTTCTTGTACCTGAAAAATTGTTGTTGTTCAGTCATTCATTCATGTCCAATTCTTTGTGATTGCATGAACCGTAGTACACTAGGCCCTTCTGTCTTCCATTATCTCCAGAGTCTGTCCAAGTTCATATTTATTGCTTCCATAATACGATCTATCCATCTCGCCATCTGCCTCTCCTTTCCTTTTGCCTTCAGTCTTTCCCAACATCAAGGTCCTTCCCAATGAGTCCCATCTTCTCATTATGTGGCCAAAGTATTTAAGTTCTAGCTTCAGTATTTGTTCTTCCAGTGAATAGTCTGAATTAATTTCTTTAAGTATTGATTGATTTGATCTCCTTGCTATCCAAGGGACTCTCAAAAGTCTTCTCTAGCACCACAATTCAAAAGTGTTGATTCTGTAGTGCTCAGTATTCCCTATGGTTCAATTCTGAAATACATACTACTACTGCTTACATAGGAACCTTTGTCAGCAAGGTGATGTCTCTGCTTTTTAGTATGCTATCCAGATTTGCTATAGCTTTCCTTCCAAGGAGCAAGAGTGGTTTATTTTGTTTTGTGTTTTTATTTCATGACTGAAGTGGCTATCTACAATGATCTTTGAGCCTAAGAATATAAAATTTGACACTGCTTCCATTTCTTTTCCCTCTGTTTGCCAGGAAATGATAGGACCAGTTGCCATGATCTTAGTTTTTTAGGGTTTGGGAAGGGGTTTGTTTTTTATGTTATGCTTCAAACCAGCTTTTATGCTCTCCTCTTTTACCCTCAAGAGGCTTCTTAATTCTTCTTGGCTTTCTGCCATCAGAGTGGTATCATCTGGATATCTGAAACTATTGATATTTCTTAATTCTGACTTTTAATTAATTCAGCCTGATATTTCACATGATGTACTCTGCATATAAGTTAAATAAGGTGACAGTATACAGCTTTGACATATTATTCTCCCAATCTTAAATCAATCAGTTCTTCCATGTTTGGTTCTGTTGCTTTTTGACCCACATACAGGTTCCTCAGAAGACAGGTAAGATGATCTGATACTCCCATCTCCTTGCGGACTTAGGACTTGTGATCTACATAGTGAAAGGCTTTAGTGTAGTTAGTGAAGCAGAAGTGGATGTTTTCCTGGAACTCCCTTCCTTTCTCCATAATCCAGTGAATGTCAATTTTGTCTCTAGTTCCTCTGCCTCTTTGAAAACCAACTTGCTCTTCTGGTAATTGTGAGTTTACGTGTTGCTGAAATCTACCTTGCAGAATCTCAAGTATAATTTTGCTGGCATGTGAAATGAATGCAATTATTCAGTAATTTGAACATTCCTTGGTATTGCCCTTCTTTTTTTTTTCTTTTTGGAAGGGGGAGGGGAAGGCAGTTGGGGTTAAGTGATTTGCTCAAGGTCACATGGCTAGTTTTTGTGTTGTGTCTGAGGCTGGATTTGAATACAGGTCCTCCTGACTCCAGGGCCGGGGCTCTATTCACTGCGCCACCTAGCTGCCCTGGTATTGCCCTTCTTTAGGGCTGGGATGTAGACTGATCTTTTCCAATCCATTGTCTACTATTGAGCTTTCCAAATTTGCTGGCATATTAAGAACAGCACTTTAACAATATCATCTTTTAGGATTTTAAATAGCTTAAGTGGAATTCCATCACTCCACTAACCTTATTGTTAGCAATGCTTCCTAAGTCCCACTTGACTTTATTCTCCAGGATGTCTGACTCTAGCTCAGTAACCACACCATGATGGTTATTGGTAATGTTAAGATTTTTCTTGTATACTTCTGTAGCGCCAATGCAATATTTTTAACACCAACCATGACCGTAAATATTCCCACATGGTGCTTGATCACAAAATATAACAGGCTCTCCATGTATAAGACAGGAGCAAAACATTTATTCTGACACCAGAAAACCAAATCCCAAAACCAGTAAGCCAATTCCATCATAGTACCATGTTTCCCCAATAATAAGACCTCTCCCGAAAATAAGGCCTCCCCTTATTGTGTAAGATTCCTCTAAAATAAGCCCTCCCCCGAAAATAAGCCCTATTGAGATTGCTACTGTAGTGAAGGTGATCCCCTGCGCTACACGCTACATTACGGTACCCTCTGTATGCACCGTTCCCCCCCCCCGCCGTGAAACACACACCGCGCTCCGAGCTGCATCCAATCAGAGCTGCAGCAGTGAGCGCGTCATCCTGTTCTTCCCCAGTGATTTGCTTGCTGGTACATTTTTTTGTTCACATTACCTGTTTATTAAAATTGCTGTCAAATGTTCATTAAAATAAGCCCTCTGGTGTTTTTCTGTCCAAAAAAATTAATAAGACAGTGTCTTATTATCAGGGAAACACGGTAGCAAGAAAGTTAATAAGTTAATAAGCCACAACAGCACAGAGAGCCACAGTATCCTTTAGCCTTTCCACAAACCAACATTTACTCACATGTCTAACTGCTTCACTGCCATCCTCTCTCCTCCCACCATCTAGCTATTATGCCTCCCAACTTCCTGTGGGCTCTGCTCCATCCTTCCACAAACTCCCACCACAGGCTCCATGTGATTACATTCAGCCTATTAGGAGGCAGAGTATATTTTTAAAGCAGGGAAGGTCTTCAAATTCCCTTAGACTCATTAAGGGGTAGGGAAGATCTTCAAAGTCCCAGTACCATTACTTCTTTTGTGTGTTCTTGCCACCTCTTCCTAATTTCTTCTGCTTCTGTTAAATCCATACCATTTTTGTCTTTTAGCATACCCATTTTGCATTGTTTTCCTTCTTTCCTTAGCTATTTATAAAAACTCATCCGACAGCCATTTTGCTTTCTTACTCTTCTTTTTCTTTGAGATGTTGTTTGTTGCTGTTTCCTGTGCAGTATTTCAAACCTCTGTCCATAGTTCCTCAGACATTCTTATCTATCAAATCTAATCCCTTAAATCTATTCATCACTTCTACTTCATATTCATAAAGGATGTTATTTAGTTCTTACCTGTATAGTCTCATGATTTTCCTTACTTTCTTCAACCTGAGTCTAAATTTTGCAACACAAAGTTCATGATCTGAGCCATAGTCAGCTTCATGTCTTGTTTTAACTGACTGTATAGAGATTTTTACACCTTTGGCCGCAGATTATACAGCCAGATTTCGATATATTGACCATGATGTCCATGTGTAGAATCACCTTTTGTATTGTTGAAAAAGAGTATCTTAAACCTATACCAAGTAGCTGCCCCATCCTGAAAACTTACTTTGCATATATATTTTGTGTTTACTTATATAACTATGTGTTGTTTCTCACTAGTGAAGTTCTTGAGGGCAGGGATTATTTCCTTTGTGTCTTTGTATATCCAGCTCCTAGATATAGTAGGTGCTTAATAAATGATTATGAATGAACAAAAGAATGAGAAACTGCTTCTCTTAGATTCTTTATCTGAAATTGACTTTAGTATAAAACAACTAAAAGAGATTATCTCAACAGCAAATTAGAGCTGTAAACTGATCAAAATATTGAAGAGAAAAGCAAAGCCCATAAATCATGTTCAAAAGTTGCAAATTCATTGTAAATGTTCCAAATCATTTTAATAGCTTTATTCAAATGTGACTGTTTTACATATGGGAAAATACTGACAGATCAAATAAAATGCTAGTCATGGAGAGTTAGTGTTAGAAAAGGAAAGAGAATTCAGATATTGAAAATATAGATCAAGACTGACAGAGGTTAGTCTGAAGGTTCATATTCAGGATTGAAATGAAGCAAGATATTCATAGAGAGCAGGTAGGTACCGTGGATAGAGACTACTAAGTTTGGGAGTCAGAAAGACCTGAATTCAGATCTACAAAATCACACTACTTGTGTGACCTCGGCCAAGTTAGTTAACCCTGTTTGCCCTAGTTTCTTCATCTGTAAAATAAGCTGAGAAGGAAATGGAAAACCACCCCAGTATCTCTGCCAAGGTCTCCAAATAGGTTCATGAAAAGTCAGACAAGACTGAAAACAACACAACAAGATATTCATAGACCACTCAACAGTTAACAAAAGGAAGTTTACTTAGCTATAGAATAGAGTATATTCAGCAAGGATACAGAATTGCGTCAGTTGGCTACAACTTCCCTGCCTTTATTGACCATGCTGGCACACTGGTAAAGCTGAAAGAGGAGTTCTAGACTCCTTAGGATGACTTTTGTACTTAGACCACCAGAAGGTACATCAATGGGGCACTGCCTTAGTTCCCTAGACCAGTTAACTTTCAAAGACAATTTTAATACTTTTCCATACTTTTTTTTTTAAGGGAAAAACTAACTAGTTTTAGCCTTAGAGTACATGACAGGGACTTTAGTATATGTTAGTCTTGCTACAGGGCATATGAAGTAAGTCCTATGCTTACTAACTCTCTCTAGCATAGTTTCAAGTGGCAAATTATGTATTTTATATTTTAGTAATTTCATGTTGCAATAGCAAAAAACTTTTACTTTAAAAGATAAAGCAAAGAAAAACTGAAAAAAAAGACTGCATTTATTCTGCCTTAAAAGACTTTTATGCTCTACAAAGAATAGCATAAAATTTATTGTTGCATATGGCCACCCTAAAAACCTAGTAGAAATACAGTTACCCAATAGTCTTCATTTGTCAACATTTATTTTGAAAATAATAATGGAAAAAAGGGATTGCAACTAATTCTCTGGTATTTTACTTTGGAGCAAATCAAGTATAATGTGGAGAAATTGAAGCTTAAAATATAAGATGAAAATAAACAAAGAAGGGATCATTTCAGTCAATGAAACAGTTTCTCCACCACCGCCCCTTTAAAAAAAAAATCATAAGTTTTGAGGGGTGGGGTAGACATCCTTTGAGCAGAGGGAGAAGTTCCAGGTAAGGTACATGAATATCCTGCTTTTCCCCACCATCAACCAGCCCTCAAATTTGTTGTTTTGTAACCATGGCTACACTATGCCCGTGTTCTCCTCTAAAAGGGTGTGTAACCTATTCTGGTTTAAACTGGCACGGCAAATGGAATTCCTCACCAAGCAATGGATGGTACCACATATAGCAATTACTTATTGTTGAACCAAAATGATGATTTGGGCATCCTCTATTTTAAAATAATAATAACCCCCCTTAAATTTACCCAGCATCTCAAGATCGCTTTAATCTTTGAACCAAATTCCTTTCTTGAAATCAGCTTGTTCTCTGTGAATAATATACCTCTGACCTATAAAATTTCAACAACTTAAGCTTTGTAAGTCACCGTTGCCAATACTACCTAGGTGCTGAACTACTGAAATAGGAGCTACTCTACACTCTTTTAACTTGTATTGATTTCTCTTCCAACTTGGGCATCTATTCAGTTTATAAGTATATTAGGACCAGAGAGTTCTATGGGTTACAAGAGGCAGGTAGCAGCACTCATTTGTTGCTCAGTTTCAAAGTGCATGTGCTGTAGCCAAAATAATTGGATTAATAGCCGAGAGAAGCTGGAGAAATGGATTTTCCACTCTCAAAGAGGCCAGGATTACTGAGTTTCTTTTTGAATTTGTTTCTATAACTGTATCTTAAATAGTGAAAACCTGAAGTATACACATTAAGCTTTCAGGCCCTTCTGAACTGCTTTCAAGCTATTCTGAAAAATTATGTTTATACTAATTTTATTGAAAAAAATCATCTGATCCAAGTTGAGTTGTTCTAATTGAACAAATTTTCAATAATTTAACTTGAGCTCAAAATTTCACTTAACTAGAGAATCTTAGTACTAGAATAAACCATTTTGTATCATTTCATAGATGAAGAAACTGAGTCCCAACAAAATAAATTGGCTTGCCCAAGATCACATGATAAGTTAGCACTAGAGCTGGAAATAAGAATCCAGGTCTTCTGACTGCTAATCTAGTTAATGCTTCTTCCATTGCATCAACCTGCCCCCAAAGTACCATTTTCACAAGAATATAAAAGCTTTGAGTAACACTCTTTCCCTTATTTGGAAAGTCATTTGAAGAGCAGTCTGACTATATCCTGTAATAAAAAATGTACGAATTGGACTTCTGTAATATAATAAGCACTCTGTGGAAAACTGAGCTACAAGCTAGGGGAGATTCAAAGCGTGGTGGTGGGTGGTGGTGGTAGGGCTTTTCTTTGAGACTAGGTCTCCCTACCTTTCCCAGGACCACTCATTGGCCAATTCCTCATAGCAAGCCTGCCTTGCTCTGTTTTCTGGCTTCTTTGCCCCTCTCTAGGCAGCCTGGTAGCCCTGCTGCTCCTGGGAGTTCACCATGTTGGTACCAGACTTAGGCAGATACCACATTGCCTTAGCCCTCTGCAGCTTTAAGTTGCCAAAACTCAAGCAGTCCCCCAGCCTCAGCCTCCCCAGTTGCAGGGATTATAGACTTGCTCCACCACTCCTAGCCAAAGTTTTACCCTGCCCTCAAGGAACTTCTGTTTCTAATTATGTGATGTTGCATATTAAACTGAGCCTCAGTTTCCATAGCTACAAATAAAATGAGGAAAATCCTTGTTCCAGCTGCCTACCTACTGTTTTTCAGCTGTGTCCAACTCTTTGTGACACCATGGACCATACTGTCTAGAGGTGTTTCTTGGCAAATATGCTGGAGTAGTTTGCCATTTCCTTCTCCAGTGGTTTAAGCAAACAGGTTAAGTTTGCCCAGAGTCACACTGATAGTCTGAGGCTAGATTTGAACTCAGGTCTTCCTGACTCTGGGCCCAGCACTCTACCCACTGAGACACCTAGCTGCCTATTAAGAATATTATAAGAGGGGCAGCCAGGTAGCACAGCGAGTAAGAGCACCAGCCCCAGTGTCAGGACGACCTGGGGATCCAAGTGACGGGCTCAGACATTTAGCACCCACCCAGAAACACCTGGCCGTGTAACCTTGAACAAGTTACTTAACCCCAATTGCTTTAAAAAATATATATATTATAAGGAGTCTGAATGCAGATTAAAGCATACTATTTGCTCTCTTTTTTTTGTTTAGTTTAGTTTTTTTTTCTTTCTCATGGTTCCTCCCATTCATTCTGTTTCTTCTATACAACATGACTAATGTGAAAATATGTTTAATAAGAATGTATATATAGAACCTAGATCAGATTGCATGCCATTTTGGGGAGGTGGGAGGGAATGGAGGCAAAGAAAATTTAAAGCTTATGAAAGTGAATGTTGAAACTAAAAATAAATTAATCTATTTATAAAAAAACAATATTACATAATAAAATACTATCTCCAAGGAAATTTGAATCACTTGTGAGAATATTGATGCATTATTTTAAAATAATAAATGAAAATATTTATTATACTGCATCTCTTATTCAAACTTCTACCAAAGGGTTCATCTTATCCTGAAAAGAAAATGTATAAAAGATCTAATTCAATGAGTGTTGGCTATTTTTTCTCACTCATCTCCCTCCCCCGCATTTTTTTTCCTTGTGTAAACATCTAGAAAAATTAAATACATCCAAACTAGAGTAATAAACAGTATCATGGCTTAATTTGGAATGTTCAATATATTTTTATATATTCTTAATCACTCAGGGTTGTTAGGAGAAAATATGCAAAGGATAGCCAAGAAGGTGATCTTCAAAATACCTTAAGAAATATTTCCATCTTTCTGTGGCAGAAAATGATTACTCTGGTATGCACATGTAATAATTATAGGCAAAGTTTCTGAAATTTACATAAATAGGGGAATTCTATGGAAAATTTGTTACAAAAACGCTGTTTTTGATTAAGAAATTAGAGTAAAAACAATGATGTCACTTAAAACCTCATACTTTTTATGCTTCTAACCCCCCCCCCCACGTTGTCGTTTTAGGTTTATATTTAAGAAAATATCAACATTATACTTGTCTTATTATCATTACCTCCATTTCTGCTGTAGATATGGACATTTTTGAAATTATGATTATAACATCTGTGTTGGCTGTGTTAGAACAGGGCAAAAAATACCATTGACAACCTGGGGGGAAAATGGTACCATTTCATGATGGCATATGTTTCAAAGGATGAAACAGGACATAGATTTTGGGGATTTTTTTTAAAGCTTTTCCACTCTAATACAAGCCAAAGGATTTAGTAGTTTCTATGACAGTGGAACTAAACAAAAACAAACGAGTAAGTTAGCTAATGATTGGTCTTTTTTTTTTTTTTGAAACGGGAACAATAACCCCTCACTTGCTTAAACACCAAGACACAACCTTAACCTTAGGGACCTATACTCCATATGAGTTGTACCTTCACGTAAATGACTTGAGTATCTGCAAAGCACACCATTTATAGTAGTAGTAGGTCATACCCAGCCCTTAGGCCCCTGGAAATGTGCCAGTGCCACATACAGCATGACAAATAGAAGTGCCCTTATTCAACCAGGTGAGGAAGTAAATGCTATTAATTATTTTTAAACCAATACCCTTTACTTTCTAATTGGTTGTAGTTACACTTATATGTACACAGTCTAGGGACCTCTGTTATATGCAGTCAATTCATGCATAAAAATCTGTGAGTATACAGAGTTTACTTTTTAACTGATTTTTATTTATTTGTTTATCAGAATGTAGTGGAACAGTTCAATCCTGGGCTACGGAACTTAATAAACCTAGGGAAAAACTATGAAAAGGCTGTTAACGGTAAGTGTTTATCACTTTCTTTCTGACTTTATATTTAACAATATAATGTTTTGTACATAGTAGGTGAGCAATAAATATTTGTTATTTAATTATGGTAACATGGTTATATTTAATATTTTAAAATACTCATCTTTTAATTGGTAAAAAAAAAAAAAAACTAAAGAAAAAAAGGTTGATTTCTGCTGAGTCCAAGAAGCTAATTTCTTTGGAAATAAGAAAATTATATCTATAACAATGCTCTTTTGATATGGCTCTAGTTTTTATATATTTGGCATAAAACTTATCTTCACCTTTCACATTAGCTCCTAGTGGAATTATGTTAACCCCCAAAGATTTTTTTTTTTCACTTTAAATCTTTACATATTCCCAAAATTTTCCACTTTGGAAATTATTAAATTTTTCACAGTCATGGAACTGGAAGATGTTTTTCAATCCAATAAAACATTTGTGAAATCCCAACTATATGTAAAGCCCTGTTTTAGACATTAGGGATGCAATGATAAAAACAAAATAGCTCCTGCCCCTTAAGAATTTATTCCATCTGGAGAATAAAAATTGTAGTATCGTAGGGAACTGGAAGAGAGCTTAGTGGACATCTAGTTCATTTACCTTATTTTACAAATGAGGAAACTGAGACCAAGAGAGGTTATATATCTTGTTCAAAAAGCCTATTTAGTGTCAGAACTAGGACTAAGACTTAAGTTTCCTGTCTCTCAGTCCAGAGGGCTTTCAACTACAACATGCTATTCTTATTATTATATAAGTAAGTTCTTGTCTTTAGAAAAAAAAAATCCCTGTACGTTTTATTTTTAGCCTGAATCAAAACTCAAAACAAGTGAATCAGTAGTCATTTTCATATTATTTTCTTGAAATTATTTCCTACACTTAGTGGAATCTAGGTTTTCATATCAAAACAAAGCAAGTTCAATTTTAAATAAATTGGAGTTTCATGACATGTGTTTATCTGTGTGAAACAGTAGTTTGCTACATCTGAATCCCTTACTCATTTTTTTTTTAAAGCAATTGGGGTTAAGAAACTTGCTCAAGGTTACACAGCCAGGTCTTTCTGGGTGGGTGCTAAGTGTCTGAGCCCAGGATTTGATCTCCAGGACACTGGGGTCGCTGTGCTACCTGGCCGCCTGTAATGGAAATGCAAATTTAAAGATCTTCCCTGCCCCTAGGCTAAAGTGCACCTGGAGCCTAGGATGGGAGGCTTGTTTTTCAGTAGATACTTTTTGATTGGGCAGTGAGTCAATAAGGTTGTTATATTCTCTGAACCAGGAGAAGGCTATATAAGCCCTGATGTGAGGCTTTGTTTTGGGGGGCTCACTTTGAGAAGTGTTCTGTGATTTGATCAGATGAAACTCTGGGAAGCTGGTTGTTGAGAGCCCCGCCCCCCCCAATAATGGTTGGACAGTTTGGAAACTGTCTACTTGATCTGTTTCTATCTTGATAATTCTGTCTGTATACTCTGAAGTTCAGGATGCTGACCTTTTTCCCCTGAACTAGGTAAAGGATACATATTTGACTGATTAAAGTAAGCTTGCTAACCCATTTTGAGTTGCTTTCCTTTAACAAAGCAGATCCAAGAACCTGTGTTGGCAGCCACCCTGGGGACACTTGGGGTGCTTGCTGCTACACCACCCCTGAATCCCTTACTCTTAAGAGATTTTACTGAGGAATTCAACAACTTTCTAAACAGTTGTATTCTTTCTTTAAAAAAATTACTATACCTTTTTTAAAATTACATTCTTCTATCCAGATATCAACAAAGGAAACTTTAAGTAAGCTATTGAATTAAGATGTGATCAAAGCAGTTCTCCTTCCCTGGAAAATGTATCCCCAAACTATCCAGAATCCACTTTTTCCCCTTCTTCCCCTCCCCCTCATATAAGTTTTATAAGAAAACATATAATAACTAGAAGACACATCTTCATATGGTATAAAATTTGAAGATTTTTTTGTGTGTGTTATCATCTTTTTCATATGTATAAAATTTCCATTTTCTTTTCTACATGATTTATTTTTGGTTATTTAGCCAAAATGGCAAAGACCAACTTTGGAGTCAGGAAAGCTGCATTCAAGTTCTGACTCTAACACATTATCAGTGACTATGGATGTCAGTTTCTGTTGCCTGGGTTATTCAAGAAGCAAATAATCTCTTCAGGCCTAGTTTTCTTTTAATGTTTTGGTATTTTTGCTTTTATGGGTAAGCTCAGATTTCCAGGTCACGTGAACTGCATCCTCAGTGCCATTGCTCTTCAGAGCACATTATCCCATTCTCTCCTGAGTTTTCTGGTGGGTACCAGTCTTGTGTTATTCAAATTTCCTTTCCTTTGCATTTGAAAATCTTTCTCCTGTTCACTTACAGAATTTGTTGTTTCTGAAGTAAATTGTTAAATATTACCACTATGTATCTTGGAGTTTGTGGCCTTGGGTTTGTTTTTGTTTTTTTCTGAAGGCATTCTTTCTATTAGTCTTTCCTTTTCTCTGTTCAGAAGTTCTGGGAGGTTTTTTGATATTATTTCTTGGATTATGGTGTTTAGGTTTTTTGGACTTGTCATGTTCTTCAGGGAAACCTACAATTTTCTACACATCCTGTCTTCAATCGATATGTTTTGCTTGAATTTGAGAGCATGTTTTCTTTTAATGTTATGTTTTTTGCTTTTCTCTTCTAGATCCTTCACTTCTGTATTGTATGTAATTTGCATTCCAAATCAGTTGTCCTTTCTTTGTTTCTTTGATGAGACTTGCTATCTCAAATTCAAGTTTTTCTATTCTACGAATTGTTTCTGCTATTCAGACCATAAATTCTGCTCTCATAATTCTCATTCCTTTTAGCCCACTCAGGAAAAGTATGTAGTGGTTCCATGTTATCAGATTCCATAGGGTACTCTGTCTCATCAAGTGTTAACATTTTCCTTAATTTTACTGTATTTATTCATAGATGCCTAAGCTTATTTATTGAAGGCCATATTGCCTTTTACCATTAATGATTTCCCTGTTGATTTATCTACTCAAGGTTGGGTTTTCTTCCTTCTCAAATCTTCCTTAGGTTTTTTTCTTTCTCAGGTCTTTAGTAATTTCAGTCCATTTTTTTTTCATTATTTTCCCCTATTGCTCACTTTCTGACTCCCTCCCCGCTGAAGTGGTTTCCCTGGGTACTGACCCTTAAAGCATATCAGCCTCCTTCTATAATAGGTAATTCCCAATTCACCAGACTGAGGTTGGGGACAGAACTGGTCCCAGATAGATGCTGAACTCTTTCCCTCAGGCTTAAGGTAGAGTGCCATGAGTCCACACATGGTATCCTATCTCATTTCCTTTTCCCCAGTTTTCTGGTCCAATTAATCAAACTCCTATCCCTTGCATTTTTTTGCATCTTAAGATGATTTCAGTCACTTGGAGTTTGGATCTTTAAAACTCTGGGAGGAAGTTGTGAAGGGGATGGGGGGGAATTAGGAGATGGGGTTGAGTTTTATTACAAGACCAGACATTTGATTCACCCCGTTTGCTCTGCTCCTCCACTCTCATGCAGCGATCTTTTCCTGCATAGATTGCTTCCAGGAGCTAGTTAACGAAGCCCCAGCACATTTTTACAGCCTGGAGCCTGGTTCTCTGAGGCACTGTGAAGAGGGAGGAAGGACCAGAATGTGTGATTAGGTTTTGTTGCAAGTCTGTGCATCAGATTACCTAATACAGTTTTGCTGCCAGTAGCATGGTGGGAGGTGGGGGAGGTACTGAGTGAGCTCAAAGTAGGCATTATTGGAACACGGACTTTTTTTTTTTTTAACCTTCTTTTCGGTTTCTAGACCATGGCTAGATAGATAAAGTTGCTTTATCTTTCATGCGTAATTTCCATTTTAGAGACTTGAGTGATTGTGAGGATCAAAGAAAATGCCTAGTCCTCTATTGAGCTGATCATATGACCCAGAAATTCCCTCCCTCCTTTCTCAAGGAATTCATCACCTGGCTACAGTTTTCTTCTCCAATTCAGTCATAGTCCTCATTCTCGGGAGATTAAATTATGCATTTTGATGTCCCCTCACACATCTTGGCCTCCTAGTTCCTCACAAACTATCTCAGCCATACACAGGAATAGTCATACCCTTGGTCTACTATCACCCATAATTGCATCTTTGCAATTCCATTCTCGTGCTATAACCTCTCATTCTTCCACATATCTCTCTGCTTCACTCCCATAGCTATTCTTCACCCTTTTGCCAACCTGCAGTCACTTCACCCTTCTCTTCTTTCTCAGAATATCAATCCTACTCAAGCCTCACTTTTCTCCATTTGGAATCTTGACTCTATGGGCAAGCAGTTCAACCTTGTACTATTGTCTATCCCAGAATGCCTTGATCCTATGCCTTATTGAACCTCAACCCTGAGCTCCCCATCACCATCTGTCTTTTCTCCTTCCACTGGTATGTTGCTGAATGCTACTGGAAGCCTTAGATAAAACCATTCCGACTGGGACCATTACAAACTTGTGTTATTCTATCTCTGTTGGATCTTCACTATTGACTGCCCTGCAGTCCTTTTGTTCTTCTCCATCTTCTCTCTCCTCACTTCTAACCTGCACCATTTCCCCTTGAGGGACAGGGAACCTGCAGCCTCAAAGCCACATGTGGCTCTCCTATGTCCTCAAGTGCATTCTTTTCACTGAATTGATTTGTTCTGTGAAGTTTGGATTCAGTCAAAGAGCTGCACTTCAGGACCTAGAGGGCTACATGTGGCCTCAAGGCCACAGGTCTCCCACCCCCATCAGAGGAGTTCACCTCATATAATAATTTGGCAACTAAAACTCCCCTCTCCTCAGTTCTACACCTCACACTCCCTCAAAATTAACCTTCATTCTCTCTTCCTTTGTGCTAGTCCCTGAGAAAAGTGTTTATTCTCCTTAAGGCCAAGCTTTCTATTTGTGCCCTTGAACCCATCAGTTCTTGGCTCCCCAAAGAGATGACTCTCTTCAAATACCCTCTGACCTCTAATGTTCAGTTTCTCTTTATCCACTGACTCCTTCCCTCTTAGCCACAAATATATCCAGATCTTCCCCATCCTTAAAAAAAAAAAACCTTTACCTAACCTTTCTATCCTCTCTTGTCCTCATCCTGTATCTTTTACCTTTCACAGCCAAATCCTTAGACAAAGCGGCTACCCTTGTTATCTCTATATCTTTATTTACCAGTCACTTTTCAACCCATTGTAATCAGGCTTGAATTCACTTGAATGAAACTGCTCTCTGCAAGGTTATTATTAATCCCTTTACTAGCTCCAGTAACCTTTCCTCAGTCCTAATCTTGATTAACTTCTCAGCAGGATTTGGTATTGTTGACACACTTCATCAATACTCTCTCTTTCCCATGTTTTTCATGACTGATCTCCACTAGTTCTCCCTGTATGATTTCTCTTCACTCTCCTTTACTGGATTGCCATGCATGTTCTACTCTGTCCTGGGCTCTCTTTGCTTTAAGTGATATCATCAGTTACCTTCAGTTCAGTCCCCTCCCAGTTTGATTTTTTTTTTTTATTATTAAAGGGACCATCACTTAACTCACTTCTTAGAGTCCTATTCACTGAATGGGCATTACCTCACTCTAAGTGAGAACCTGAAAAGGCCTAAACCTAGAAGGACCAGGGTCTCCCATTGCATCTCGGGCCATCTCCAGTCATCCTGATGAATATCTGGTCACTGGATCCAGAGAACTCTATAGGAGAAAGTGAGGCTGGTGACCTTGCAAAGCCCTCCCTCAAATCCAAGTCAACTGCAAGTCATGTCATCATTCCCTGATGTCATGGTCCTCTTTGAGAACAAGCACAACAACAGCAACAAAGTCATGTCCATGTAGACAACTCCCAAATCTACATATCCCGTTCCTCATCCCTCTCCTAAGCTCCAGACTCACATCTCCAATTTCCTGCGTGGCTTCTCTACCCAGCATCCCATAAGTATCTCAAACTCAAATAGAAGTCATTGAATTTCACCTCTGACACACCCTTCCTCTTCGCTTCCTTATTTTTGGGGAGTGTATCATTAACCTTCCAGTTACTCAAGGTCACAATTTCAGTCATTCTCCCTTCTTCACTCTCCTATACTTGCCTCTATTCAGTTTCTAGTCTTTGTCTTATCTGCTTCTACAACATCCATCCCCTTCTCTCCACTCACACAACCACTACATTATCTCAGGACCTTATCATCATTGCCATAGTCTCTTCGTTGTTCCTTCTCCCTCCAGTCTCTCCCCTTTCTAATCCAACCTCCAGACAGCTGACAGTGATATTCCTAAATGATATATTTGACTGTGTCACTCAGGAAGCTTCAATTGAGAAAGAATACTGGCTCTGGAGTCAGAAGATCTAATTTCATCACCGGCCCCAGAGTCGGGATGACTTGGGATCGAATCTGGGCTCTGATACTTGGTACCACACCCAGAAATAATTGGCCATGTAACCTTGAGCAAGTTACTTAACCCCAATTGCTTTAAAAAAAATTAAAAAAAAAAAGATCTAGTTTCAAACACTGTCTCTGATACATATTATCTCTATGATCCTCGGCAAATCACTTAACCTCCCTTGGCCTCAGTTTCCTTCTGTGTAATATGAGGAAGTTGGACTGTAGCCTACAGGCTAAAATATAAACTCTGCCATATGGCATTTGAATCTCTTTTCTGACTAACTCCAGGTTATGTTTCCAGATATAGTTCACATTATTCCCTTTAAAGCATTCTGTGTTGTAACCAAACTGGCCTACTAGAGACATTTCATCTTTGGACAAACTGTATTCCATGCCTGATTAATCATCAGTTAATCAATGAGCATTTATTAAGTGCCTTCTGTATGCCAAATCTGTTCTGGATACTAGACAAAGATGAAAAATGAAACAATCTCTGTTCTTACATTCTATTGGAGATGAACATATATAAATGTGTATCACCAGCCTCAATCTCCTTTCCCACAGAGACTATAGGTATTATTCCTATATAATTAAGAGGCATTAAAATCTTGAACAAAAATAATTTTGCCATCATTCTATATGGAGCCTATGAGGCAAGTGAGAGTTTAAATGTTGTTCTGAAGAGATTGTTAACTGTAATGACTGAAGAGAGAATGGAGGCAAAAAAGACTAAAATGATTCATTTCCTAAGAGAACTGGGTTATAACTGTTGAAAAAAGACTTTAATTTGTATTCTGAGAGAATCAAATGTTGGGACAGTATGCCCAGAATTGAGAAGTCAGCAGTTGTAGTGATGTTTAAAGATAACTTTGCCTGTGATCTTTCTCATGGTTGACATTGCAAATAATTATTTATGTCTTTGTTGTAATTGTATCTAACACTGTTAATAAGTAGTATAGTCAGTAAACTTGATGTTTATTTAAGCCGAGGCAATTAGGGGGTTTGATAGACAGAGATGAGCAAATGTTTATAGGAAGAGAGGTTATTCTCTTATGATTTGGGGACTCAGAGCTAACTGTATAATGAGAAAGATGTTGCAATTTAATAATTAATGTAGACAGTAGAACATGCCCCTTTATTACCTTAAAGTCTAAGGTAAGAATGAATAAGTAACATAAGCTAGTGGGGGAAGGAGAGAAAATGAATGAGCACCCTACTTAGGCTACATGAATGTGGTCAACCCTAAAGTCCTGCTTTATAAGTATACAGAATAAACATAAGGTAGTTAGTAAGGGAAGACCCTGTAGCACCAATGCAAAATTTGTAACACTGAGCGTGACCATAAATATTCCTGCATGGTGCTTGATCACAAAATATAACAGGCTCTCCATGTAGAAGACAGAAGCAAAACATTTATTCAAACACCAGAAAACCAAATCCCAAAATCAGTAAGCCAATTCCATCATAGTAGCAAAGAAGTTAATAAGCTACACCAGCACAGAGAGCTACCTCATCCTTTAGCCTTCCCACAAACCAACATAAACCTAGCTAACACAACAGGTGGCAAAAAAACAACTTTTACTCCAAATCAGACAGACTCCTTGTTTGAGTGTCCTCTCTCTCCCACCCTCCCACTGTCTCTCTCTGGCTCTGACTCCCAGCTCCCTGTGGGCTCTGCTCCACCCTTCCGCAAACTCCTCCTACCACAGGCTTCATGTGATTATATTCAACCTGTTAGGGGGCAGAGTTTATTTTCAAAGCAGGAAAGGTCTTCAAATTCCCTTAGGCTTATTAAGGGGCAGGGAAGATCTTCAAATTACCATTACCATTACAGACCCTAGCAGCTGGGCATTAGAAAATGGGTGTTGTGTGCACAATGGTATTGTTGCTGCTTCCTAAAGGAAATCAGGGATTCTCTGAGGTACAAGTGAGGCAGGAATACATAGGCAGGGAGAATGGTTAATGCTAAGGCACACAGACGGGAGATGGAATGGTGTGAGGAACATAGTAAAGTCCAGATTGGCTAGGCCATAAAATGTAGGGAAAAGAGTAATGTATATTAAGGCTAAGGTTGGGACCAAATTATAAAGTGCTTTGAAATCTAAATAGTTTATATTTTATGGTAGAGACCCAACTTTGTGCATCTTTTGTACATATTACAAACTCCCCACCTCCGTAGAATGAATGGTCTTTGAAGGTAGCATCTGCTTTATTTCTGTAGCTTTGTCTTCAATGCTATGCCTTGCTCATACTAAAAAGTAACTTGGCAAATGCTTATTAAGTTGAATTGAACTTTTCTTCTGGGTTTCTCTTGTTCTTTGCCAGAAATTTTCAGTGCCTCAGCTGACTGTCACAAAACCGTCAAGGTTTTGTTGTGAACAAGACCCTTCACTGAGAGTATCAAGAAATCTGGGTTCTGTTTTTATTTCAGCTGAGTCTTAGTTTG
>NW_027185764.1:23153246-23205216 GCF_028583685.1 Petaurus breviceps papuanus
TTTTTCCCCAGCCTTCAGAAGTCTCTAGCTATTCTTCCCTTCCAGATCATTTAACCCTAAAATCATTATTTCACAGTCCCCTGCTGAAGAGTCACAGTGACCTACCAAGTTATTTTTTTCTTCTTGTTTTGTTTTGTCTTTACAACTGAACTGCTTCACTAGGTGGGAAGAAAACAGTTTAAAGTGAATTATTGAGGTATACAGAGATAGTTTTCATACCTAGTCCCCAAGTAAGATGTAATTCAGTTTCTATGGAACTTGGTCTTTCTCCTTTTTTGGTCTTTGACATTTTCTAAGCTCCCTTAGGGTCATTACCAATGGCAGCTTGAGGTGGTTTCATGTAGATTGTGGCATTTGACTTTAGCCTTAAAGAATGGTTTGAAAATGAGACAGCAGGGGAGTGAGGTAAAAGGGAAATTAGGGAAATTCTCTTTTCAGGCAAAGTAAACAGTATGAACAAAGACCGAGGGTTAAAAAAAAAAGTACATTCAGGGACTAGTGAGTAAAAGAGAAGTATAATGATTTTAAATAATTTAAAGTATAATACTAGTATGAAGTAAGATGGCAACAGATTTTGGTTGGGGGGCACTTCAAATGACAGGCAAGGGAATTTGAAATATGCTTTATAGGCAGGAGGGTTCCACTAAAGGTTTTTAGTAGAGAAGTGCCATGCCTAAATCAGAGCAGAAGAAAGTTTGAGGGTTTGAGAAATGTGTTGTTGTCAGGGAAGGTAGAATACTAGTACTATGCTAAGCAATGATTATATACAAAGGACATTTCAAGACGTGGTCTGACTCTAGGTACTTACAATCTATCTAATTGGGGAGATAAAACATGGATGGCAGAGAAGGATTAAGTGCCAGACAGTGAATGTGAATGGTGCTGTGTAATTAATTGGTATTTTCCTGGAGATCAAGAAGTACAAGGTCAACTTTAAAGGTAAAATGCAAATGGCACTAGTCAGTGCTGATGGGGCTGCAGGAAGACACGCACACTGATACGTTGTTGAGGATGTTGATGCACACATCTTAGAATGTAACTTGGAATCATGCTTTTATAAAATAGGCTAAAAATGTCCATATTCTGTGACCTAGGGCTCCCATTGCAAGACTCAAAGTCAAAAGAAAGTCAAAGAGAGAAGTAAAGGTCCCATGTATACTAAATTAACAATTGTAATAGCAAAGAATCGGAAACAAATAAACAAATTGTAGTATGTAGATATAATGGAATTTTACTGCACTTTAAAAAACCAGGGAATACAAAGAATTCAGAGAAATACAGGAAGGCTTACACAAGTTGGTGTCCCCTCTCAGGTGTTACCCCTACCTTTTATTTAGGCAATAGGAGGCAGCTAGATGGCAAAGTGCATAAAATACTTCACTTAATGTAAGAAAACCTAAGTTGGAGTCCTGCCTCAAACAAATAACTGTGCAACCCTAGACAAGCTCCTTAACCAATTTCTGCCTCAGTTTCTTCATCTGTAAAACAGAAATAATAAAAGTATCTCCCTCCTAGGGTTGTTGTGAGGATCAAATAAACTAATGCTTTGCAAACCTTAACGTGCTTCATAAATAATGTTAGTTATTAAAAAATTGACACAATACACTCTTCTCCCTTCTTAATGTAACAGTTCTTTCTCTTCATCTCACATCCAAGTCTCCATCCTCAGAAATCCCAACTAGATACTACCATGCTATCATCCTACCGTTCTTCCCTCTCAGCCAAATGCCTTGGAAAAAAATTATCCATACTCATCATTATCTCCTCTTATTCTCTTTACCTCAAAAAGTCTGCTTTCCAGCCTCATCACTCAACTCAAAGTGCTTCCTCTGAAGTTATCCATGGTCTCATTATCACCAAATCTCAAGGTCCCCTCACAGTCCTAATCCTCCTTGACCTTGACACTACATTTGACACAGTTAACCACTCTCTCCTGATCCTACCTACCCAACCACTTCTCAGTTTCCTTTAGCGATTCATCCGTATCATGTTATTCCTGCCGACTGTGGATCTGCCCTAAGGCTGTGTCCTGGATTCTGTTCTCTCTATACTATCTCACCTGGTAACCTCATCAGATGTTGTCATGGGTTCAGTCATCATATCTGCAGATGACTCCCAGATCTATGTATGGAGTCTCTTCTGAGCTCCCATCGTACCTCACCAGTTACCTATCGAATATTTCAGACTAGATGTACCCAAAGGCATCTCACACAAGTTGTTGTTCAGTCATTTCAGTTATGTCCAACTCTCAGTGACCCCATTTGGAGTTTTCTTGACAAAGATATTGGAGCAGTTTGCCATTTCCTTCTCCAGCTCATTTTACAGAGGAGCAAACAGGGTTAAATGACTTGCCCAGGGTGACACAGCTAGTGTCTGAGACAGTGTTTGAACCTGAAAGAGAAGTCTTCCTCACTCCAGGACCCACTCTATCCATTGGGCCACCAGCTACCCCCACAAAACATCTCTTGCACATGTCCTGTCTCCACTCACAGGACCACCCCTCTAGCAAAGATCCTCTTCACTTCTCAGCCAGACTACTATAATAGCTTACTATTGAATCTCCTGGCTTGAAGTCTCTCCATTCCAGCTGCCGAAGGGACTTTCCTAAAGTACAAGTCTGATCATGTCACTCCTCCCTGCACCCAGCTCCCTACTCAGCAAACTCCAGTGGCTCCCTACTGCCTGGAAGATCATCTATTAATTCTTCTGTTTGAACTTGTTTACATTTCCACATTACTCCTGTCCTTGCCCTGTGTAGTCCCGCCCACATTGACCTACATACTACTCCTGGATTTCACTCCCTCCCCATCTGCCTTTTGGAATCCCCAGTTTCCCTCAAGGCTTAGCTCTAGCCCTTCTAGCAACACCATCCCAAGCTGCTAATACACCTCCTCCCAAGACTACCTTGTATTCATTTTGCCTGTGCTCTGTATACATTCAGATATGCACACCTCTCCTCCATTAGAGTGCAAACCTGGAGGACTAGGAATATTTGTTTTTGTCTTTGCATGTCTGGTGCTTAGTAGAGCCCTTCACCCAGAGTAAAAGATTAGTAAATACTTGTTTGCTTAAAGGGAGTGTTTCCTGGATGGGAGGCAGGGAGGGATAAATTTGGAAATGAAGGTAATATAAAAAACCAAAACATCAGTATTTTTTGTTGTTGTTGGGTTAACAATCTTGCTTTAATCAATCAAATATATCATTTGCCTAGTTCAGGGGAAAAGGTCAGCACCCTGAACTTCAGAGTATACAGACAGGTTACAAGACAGAGAAACATTTCAAGCAGACAGGCCTCCAACTGTCCAACCATTACATCCATACCTAGTCAGTTAACAAAGAGAGAAGCATCAACAGCTTGGTTTTTCAAAGCTGGGAAGCTCTCAACAGCTGCCCAGAGTCTCATCTGGTCAAATCACACAACACTTCTCAAAGTGAGCCCAAAGGAAAGCCTCACATCAGGGATTATATAGCCTTCTTCTGGCTCAGAGAATGTAACAACCCTCTTGACCCACTGCCCAATCACAAAGTATCTCCTGAAAAACAAGCCTCCCAGAACAGGCTCCAGGTGCACTTAAGCCTATCAAAGGGCCTAGGGACTGGGAAGATCTTACACAATACAATCTTAGAAAGATGGCAACAACATAAATTTATATTCCCATTACATTCAGCCCCAAGATCTTTCATGCCCCATAGGCAATTTACATTTGAATTAGCATTAACAGCTCTTCAGTCTAATTTTCAAGATACATAACTAAAGATACCAAAGTGGCCACAGGGCCTTAAACAAACACAAAGTACAGGCATTATCAACACCTCAATTCAAAACTAGTGTCCAAATAAAGTTCTCTTGGGGGGAGAATGCGGAGCATCCTTCCCCTCACACTGCTCCAGCCCCTGCTTTCAAGCCCTGAGAGGCAGCTGGGCAACAAAACCAACAGGGTGGGGTCCTTGGGGGTCCATGGTCCTTCACCCCACCCACCATAGACACAAGTCCATCCTCCCCCTGGGTCCCAAACTGTCAGGTGCAGCAAGAAAACACATTCAGTGTTCCTGCCTTGCCCCACAGTGCTTATCTTATCCTGTGGCTGAATTCCGAACTCCTGGGTTCCTTCTCCTCCCTCAGGAGGCAGCCGCTTCTGGCTTCTGCCCAGATCCCGATGCAGGCAGCTCACCATTCCCGCTCTCAGCTCAGCAAAGTCAGCATACAGGCCATTCTTCTCTCCTGTTCCATGGCTCCACAGAGTCACAGCTACCACAACTGGGAAACAATTATCCCAGCCCCCATACTTTCCTTTTACTCTGCAGATCCTGTTCGTGACGCCATTTGTAGCAGTAAGCACCCCAGCGTCCCCATATGGCTGTTAACACAGGTTCTTAGATCTGCTTTTCTAAAGGAAAGCAACTCAAAATGGGTTAACAATCTTGCTTTAATTAATCAAACATATAATTTACCTAGTTCAGGGGAAAAGGTCAGCACCCCGAACTTCAGAATATACAGACAGGTTACAAACTTTAGAAGTTACAAGACAGAGAAACATTTTAAGTAGACAGGCCTCCAACTGTCCGATCATTACAGCCATACCTAGTCAATTACCAGAGAGGGAAGCATCCACATCTGGGTTTTTCAAAGCCAGAGGGCTCTCAACGGCTGCCCAGAGTTTTATATGGTCAAATCACACAACACTTCTCAAAGTGAGCCCCCCAAAACATCAGTATTTTAAAATAAAAGTAAAATTATTGTACATGTATATTACATTGCACATGTAAGCACCATCTTGGGAAAGGGAGGGAGGGAAGAAGAAATAGAATTTGGAACTCAAAAGTTTTTTTAATGTTAATTGTTTTAACATGTAATTGGGGAGAAATAAAACCTTATTTTAAAAATATAATGAAGGTAAAATGAATAGTTAATGAAATTTTTCAATGGAATTTATATAATGAGAGTAAATAGATTACCCAATATAAGATAAGCTTATTCCTTTTTTTTTTAATTTGAGGATGCATATATACCAAAAATATAAATGTAGCAAAATATAAAGTGTATAACTATGTCACCATATGCAAATACACAACCTAGAAGAAAAAATATCCATAATTCACTCTTAAAGTGAGCCTTATTTTCAAGGAAAGGAAATTCAAATGAAAGGCTCTCTTTGTAAAACCCTCTGATTTCTACCCCTCAGAATTAAATCTCTTAAAGCAAATCTCTAGACTCAAAACTTTGGAACCAGAATAGAGACAATTTTATTTTGAAGAAATTTGAACATAACCCACATAATCGATGTTGTCTTCGCTTTCTGAATAGAAGATGTTTGATTGTTAAGGTCTCTTTTTTTGGAATGATAAACTTTCAAAGCTTTCCTAGGTTTTTCATGTGGCAATTGAACGTGGTTTATCCACTGATTCAGAAGCAAGACTACTCTAAAGCCACAGGCAACTGCCAGAAAGTTGACTTACAAACTGATTGTTTGGAAATTGGAATCTCTTTCCTCACAGAAGCAGTGGCTTACTTTCCCAGTCCACCCACAATAGTTTATTTTGACCCATAAAATAACTGAACTATCGTGCTATACTGAGCAGTTCCTTACATTAGACTGTTTCTGTGATTCAAGGCCTATGGTTTTAATAGCCACAACTCCAGGGAGCTCTAAAACCACTGCTTCAGCAACAGGAGTTCCCCTCCACAGAGGTCTAGGTGTTCACATATGTGGATGGTGCTGGAGTCAGACACTGGGAAGTCAGAGACTGCCTGTCAAGTGAACCACAAAAACAAATCTGTATTCAAATCATATCTATTCTTGAAAGGGTAATTGATTTATTCAGAGCTAAAAGGAGTGGATGTATGTTTTTGAGAGAAAACCTGCATTGTTTTGTTTTTTCCATCTTTCTTTTAATTATTTTGAATATGTTTTTCTTCCCCTTCTAGCTATGATAGTGGCAGGAAGAGCCTACTATGATGGTGTAGCAAAGATTGGAGAAATAGCTACTGGTTCTCCTGTGTCCACAGAGTTGGGTAAGTTGAACAACAAATCGTCAACTACGTATGGAGCAGGGGTCCCTGCGTATTTTCTTCCTTTGCTTCCCCCCCCTTTTGGTTTCCAGCTCCCCCCCAGATGAAATGTGTGGCAGCATTATCATATAGCCAAAAGGAGAGTCATAATGACACCTCATCTTCTTTTAACCCACTTGAGAAAGAACCAAGTTCATTTTGAGAGACAGCATGGTACAGTGTAAAAAGCCAAGTCAGCAAGCATTTATTAAGCACCTACTGCATACCAGGCACTGTTCAAAAAGACAGGGGATTCAGAGAAAGACAAAAAACAGAGAGGACTTATAAACAACTATATACAAACAATATATGTATGGGATAGTCAATAATAAATAAGAGAAGATGCTGGCATTGAGTGATCAGGAAAGGCTTCTTTAGAAGGTGGAGATTTTAGACAAAATTTGAAGAAAACCAGGGAAACCAAGAGGCAGAGATGAGGGAGACAGGCAGTGAAAATGCCTAGAGTTGGGAGATGCTGTCTTACATGAGGACAAAGAGGACAGGGACACTGGATCACAGTACATAGGGGTAAATAAAGTCTAAGAAGAAAAGGAAGGTAGGAAGGTACCATATTATGAAGATTCTTAAGAGACAAACATGGATTTTGTATTTGTTTCTGGAGGCAAAAGGGAGCTGATTAAAGAGTAGATGACATGGGAGTGGCTAGGTGGCACAGTGAATAGCACTGACCCAGACACAACACAAAAACTAGCTGTGTGACTTTGGGTAAGTCACTTAACCCAAATTGCCCTCCAAAAAAAAAGAGCAGATGACATGGTCAGACTTGGACTTCAAAAAGATCATTTTGAAAGCTGAATGGGGGATGGGAAAAGACTTGAGGCAATAGGTCCTTTCAGTAAAGAACTACCAGAATATCATAGTAGAGGGGAAGCCCAGGGGTAACGTTGGGGAACAAGGAGTGTTCCACCTCCCCCACCATGACCACCAGTGTTGGAAATGGTACTTACAGAAGCTGTGTCATCAGTGGAGAGCCAGGTCTCAGTGAGTACAAAAGATGAAAGTTTAGATGAAAAGCAAAGGTTCAATATAGAAGCTAGTTTGTCATCTATGAAGTAGGAATTCCAGAGAGCACAGTGAAAAGGTCTGAGTAGCTTAAGAGTGGGACACTGGTGGGGTTAGGTTGAAGCTGATGGGAATAAGGGGGTGACTAAGAATAGAGTTTTAAACAAGGGACAGGGATTTCAGAATAGATGGGATGGGGAGAGAGTGATAGAGAATAGGAATATGTTCATCATCGAGGAATGAGTTTAAATAGGTTGTTTTTCAGTCATATTTCTTTGTGACCCTATTTGAGGTTTTCTTGGCAGAGATACTGGAGTGGTTTGCCATTTCCTTCTCCAGGTTTTTTTTATGGGTGAAGAACTAAGGCAAATAGAGTTGTGACTTGCCCAGGATCACACAGCTAGTAAGTATCTAAGGTTGGATTTGAACTCAGGTCTTCTTGACTCCGGGCCCAGCGCTCTATTCACTGCACCAACTAGCTATCCCTTAAGTTAGGTTATCAATGTCCAAAAGGGTTCATCCTGGAGGTGGAGTTGTCCCAGGGTACCAGGCAAGTAAGTATAGCTGGAAGGGCATGGGGTTGTCCCTAGTGGGGAAATGTAGGTGGCTAGAGAGGATGCCCTGAGCGTGACAGAATGATTGCTCAGGGAAACCAGGTAGCCCTGGCCCAAGAATTGGTAGTCAGGGGTCCTAAGTTCAAATTCTGGCTCTCTCACTAATTACCCATTAGACTTTGGACAGATAAGTTCATTCCAGTCCTTAGTTTCTTCATCTGGAAAATGATGGCCTTGTTTACTATCTATATGACCTTGGGCTACTTCTCTGGGCCTCTGTTTTCTTATTTTTTAAATGAAGGCTGTACCAGGTGTGGTGATGCACACCTGCAGTCCCTGTTATAAGACAGTGGTCGATTGATTGAGCTCAGAAGTTCTGAGTTGCAGTAGGCTAAGCCATTCAGGTGTCACCACTAGGGCTGACACCAGCCTGCGCTAGGAGAGGTGATTTGGTACAGGTCAAAAACAGAGCAGTTCAGAACTTACTGTATCAACCAAGAGTAGGATTAAGTGGTGGTTGTTCTTTCAGCCTGGGCAAGGTGGGAATACCAGTCTCAAAAAGAGACAGAGAAAGGCAGAGAGAGAAAAAGAGGTATGTGGACTAAATCAATTGTGTCAAACTGAAGTAGAAACAGATCTCTGCTGGTACATGCATATTGACTTATCTGTGTTGTATTTTTATTTATTGTGTTAAATATTTCCCATTAAATATGTCCCTTAAGAGTGAGACATTGTGTAACATTTTCATCTAGTTGAAGAGGCCCTGAGGAGTTTTACAAGCCAAGAGTTTAACACCTCTGGACTAAATGACTTCTAAGCTTCCTCTGAATTCATCTCCTCTGTATTTATCTTTTATTTAACCTTTTGTATGTCCTTGTTGGTTCTTCCAGTGAAACTCAAGCTCCTTGAGAGTAGGGACTATTTTTGCTTTTTCTTTGTGAGTGCTAGAAGAATGCTCGGCACATAGCTTATGGTTTAGTGGATAGAGCACCAGGCCTGGAGTAAGGAAGACCTAAGTTCAAATCCAGCCTCAGACACTTCCTAGCTCTATGGCCCTGGGCAAGTCATTTAACCTGTTTGCCTCAGTTTCTTCATCTTTACAGATTTTTACCCCTATTGTAAAATGGATATAATAGTAGCATCTGCCTTCCAGGATTTTCATAAGGATCAATCATGAGAATATAATTGTAAAGTTCTTAGCATAGTGCCTGATACATAATAAACTCTATATAAATATTAACCATTTTTAATACTTAATAAATGCTTGTTAATTAGGAGATATAGTGCTGGTCCTGGAGTAAGGAAGACCTGAGTTAAAATCCATTCCCAGACACTTGCTAGCTGTTTAACTCTGAGCAAATTATTTAACTGTCTGCCTCAGTTTCCTTAATTATAAAATGAGGATAGCAACCTTCCTCCCAGGGTAGTTGTGTGCATCAAATAAGGTATTGTAAATCTCTTAGACCAATGCCTATCATATAATAGACTCTTCTTTTCTTCCTTGTTAATTGGTTGATTCTTGTAAAAATGAATAAAATAAATTGGACTAGATAAACCTCCAAGATACAATCTATCTCTAAATCAGCGATCTTTGAAGTGAGACTGGTTAAAGAGGAAGTGATGATTAAGAAAAACTAATAGAGAGAATTGCTTAACAGGAAAAAACTGACAACAGGATTCACCAGTAGACCTCGTTTAGGGTCCAGAGAAGAAGGCTGTATAACTAAGTCTGATTGACCTTCTTAGGACTCTGTGTTAAAAATGTCCCTCATTTTCACCTCCTTTTTGGTGAGGGATACTATTATAGTATAGGCAGGATTTTCCCATCAGATTTACAACTCCTGATTCATATAACAGAAGTTAGTGGAACTCTGACCTGTATTTTATCTGAAAGAGGGATGGGCTAACTGGGCCTCCAGATTTTACCCTGTGGTATGAACATTTCCTGTGACTCACCTAGTCAAAAATCAGAGACTCATTTATGTTATTTTCTATGACCCTCCCTTTTTTGCAAGGTCGCTTTTAGATTGTATATTATCAGCTTTGTACAAATTCATCTACTTTACAGAGTCATCCATAAAGTAAACAATCTTTTTAGCAATATAAATTCATAGTAACAAGTAATTTCAAGTCACTGTGATGTAAAGGAAATTTGGTTCTCTCCAAAGTTAAATTTTTTTTTTTTCCATTTCTACTTAGACAATCCTATTTCTGTTTTCCTTTTGGAAATAGAGAAATACTTTGTTGAGAAAACTTGATCAATGTGATTTAATTTAAATTGGGTGAAAATTATCATTGGCAAACAATTCAAAGAGAGAAACCTGTGCCATTTTCTGAAAAGTTGAAAGAACCATAGCGGAGAAAAAGCAAAATCATTATTTAAAAAAAATTTGGGAGGGAAATGGAAGAGAAAACAATGGAGAGGGAACCACAATATGTTAAATTTAAGGTGTAAAAAATTTTAAAGCATCAAGGTAAGTAATTCTGTGGTTTATCAAGTGTGATAATTGAAATGGCCCACACAGTTCAAACAAACTTGGAAAAAGGACTAAATGTGTCTGTAATGCAGTATGTTATAATCAGTATCAACTTTTATAATTTAATAGCTTATAAGAAATCTTGAGCTAAATGAATTAGATTTCAAGTATAGATCGGAGTAGAGTAAGTAAGCATAACCATATTTAATAGAGTTAATCATTATGAGAAGTTATTCAAAATGTTGTGTCCCCTTTGGTTATCTTTAGCAAGGTTTTTCCATGTTTTTCACAAGGTCTGAATTATAGCATAATATTTTAAACATTATCATGTTAATTATATATGAGTACAAGGAGAAAGAAGGAGGTAACAATTTCAGGTACCACTAAAAGTGTTGGGGGATTGGAGTAGCTGAGTTGATAATGTTCCCAAAATATGACTAAGTTGGAACGAAGAGTCTATTTCTTTGGCATCTGAAGAAAGAAAATATCTTCCTGTTGAAACATATGGTTTTATGCTTAAACATCAGTCGTCAGTTTTCTATTTTTACATTTTATAGTTCTTGCCACTGTTTGAATAAGACTTTTCTCTTCCACACCTTAACCTGATACAACACTGAGTTCATAATACTGAATCAACTATTTCCACAGCAACAATGTTGTTATAAACATTGGATTAAAACTTCAGTTCCACTAAGAAAAAAATGTGTTAGGAAGGTGAAGTCTTTCTTTCCTACTTCTATATAGATATAAATGACATAAATGATAACATTGCTGTATTGATTTTTTTTCTTCAATCTTGCCCTTTCACGTACAGTCCCTGAATGCCATATTGGCTAAAACAGAAAAATAACTAATTTTCTATAAGGGTCTAGAACAGTTTTCATAGAGAAATAACATTCAAGTAGTAGTTGTCCTTGAAAGATTAATATTTATTCCCTTTTACTTAGGTGGCTTTTTTGAACTTCAACTACACCACCATCATGTGACTTCTCACATTCTGTGTCCCTATGGAAAGAACAGTAAATAAAAAAGAGCAAACAATTCAAAAGTCTATATTTTTTTTTCCTGTTTCGTGGGTGTTTGGTCTGGTTACTGTTCTGCTTTGCTTTTTTTTGTGTATATGTGTCTAGATCTAACTTGCTTTTAATATGTTGACTAGCTTTCTGTGATCTTTTGGAATGTACAGTTAAATCTCTCCCAGTGAGAATGAATCTTCAATGAAAAACTAAAGAATATTGTATGAGAAGATTGTGTTTCAGGACCTCCCCCAGGAGGAAAAAAATCTCTTCTTGTTGGAACTTTTTACTGTGAGTTGTATTGAAAAGAGCCAGTATCTATAAGTCATGTAGATCTTGGGTCACAAACTGAAGTTATTTTAGTTTACAAAACACTTTGTGACATTTTTTTCAAGTTGGCTTCATTGTAATTCACTTCTCACTGTTTCTTTATTTTGTTTCATATTTCATGTTAGAATTCCTTACACTATTTTTATTGAATTGTTTGTAATTTGGGAGTAGGGAAAGTGCTCTCTGAAGGAAACTTTTCTTTCACAGAAGTTTGAAATAAAATTTTAGCTTTGGAAACTAGGTGAACTATATACATGTGAGTATTTCCTCAGTAATAATAAAGAAAAAAACAATTCCAGTGTGTCCCCAAATAATAAAAACTAAGGAACTTCTGGTGATTTGGATTTGTCTGCTGGGAACATGTTTCCTCTTGAAATTTCCTAGATGGCTTTCCAGAAGTTGGTTAACATTATTACCAAAAAAAAAAAAAAAAAGCAATGTTCCTATTTCCCAGTTATGCCAGCCCCCTTTATCAGTCCTTGGACTCCTCAGCATTTTGGGTTTGGGAACCAATTAGTAAGTCTACTGTTCAGTGGGGAGTGATACATATGAACCTGCTGTTACTCTTCTTCTCTTAATTCTTCCAGGGAATTGCAAAAAAGAAAAACTTAAGAGATTAGAAAAGGAATTTATTCTTAATGGAAAGTAATTTAATTGATTGATTGCTTGTAAATTTAAAAAGCAGGATAGTTTTTGTTTTTACCAAGAATTAGTTTTTAGTGGCAAGTGATTTGTAAACTCTACTCTCTTCCTTCTCTCCCCCCCCCCACCTTTTTGTTAAAATTAGGATAATATTTACCCTTCTCTAGTCCTGTGCCAGCCTAGATTTGATTGCTCCATAATCACTTCTGCCTTTTTTTTTTTTTGCCTTTTAGAGGGCAGTTGGGGTTAAGTAACTTGCCCAAGGTTACACAGCTAGTTTTTTTGTGTAGGTGTTAAGTGTCTGAGGTCAGAACTGAACTCTGGTCCTCCTGACTCCAGGGCAGGTGCTTTACTCACTGCGACACCTAGGCGTCCCACTTCTGCCTATTTTCAAGATACTGAGATAGTTAATCTGAACCTGGAGATTTAAATTTATCAAGTCTGGTGGTGTTCTCTTACTACCTCATTTCTTAGCTTGGGTTTTAACTTATTAGTCATTTTTTGTTCTGTCCTTTCCAGTCTAAAATTGTTCCTCTTAAAGAGGAACAAAATAAGGTTTTCTCCTGAATCATAATCATCCTGTCTCTTCCCTTTTATGATCATTCTCTTTTCCTAGTGCCTAACTAAAATAGAACCACCATTTTGTTGTCCTTACTGTTTATCAACACTTTTCTTATTAATAACACCATGTTTTTGTCTTCATCCTTTCCTGTATGATCTTGCTTCTTCCATTTTCTGTACGTGTTGTTTTAAAACCTAGGTTAACCTATGTGTCCATGATAGTCTCATTCCAGCCCTTTTTTCCTGAATCATTTCTAATTGAAGACTAAAAATTTTCACATCTTTGGGGACATAACTTTCTTTTTTTTTTTTATTGTTATATCAATGACTGTTTTGGTTTTGTTTTTTTTTGTTGGGTTTTTTTTTTTTTTTTTTTGCTTTTTGGAGGGCAGTTGGGGTTAAGTGACTTCCCCAAGGTCACATGGCTAATTTTTGTGTTAAGTTTTTGAGGCTGGATTTGAACTCACGTCCTCCTGACTCCTGGGCCGGTGCTCTATTCACTGCACCACCTAGCCGCCCCTTGACTGTTGTTTTTACATCCAAATCATTGTTCTATTTACTCCTTTCAGCCCCCCTCATGAATATTCCCTTTATAACAAGGAGGGAGAAGCAAAAATCTGATACCATCTGCAATATTCCCCTATTATTCACCTATATTCAATATTCACCTATATTCCCCTACCTTTCTAATAGAAAGGGGAGAGACATATTTCCTCATTTCTTCTCCAAGGCCAAAGTTGGTCACTATAATTATACAGCATTTGGTTTCATTTTAATGTTCTTTTCATTGTCATTGTGTATATTATTTTCCTGGTTGTACCTGCCTCGTTTTCTACTGATTCATACAAGTCTCCTCAGATTTCTCCTAATTCCAAAGTAATATTCCTTCACATTTATATACTACAATTTGCTCAATCAACCCAATGAATGTATAATCGTTTTAGTTAAAGTTCCTTGCTATTTCTAAAAAAATGCTGCTATGAATATTTTGGTGTGTATGGGATCTTCTTTCTTTTTATTTCCTTCAAGTATGACCCATGGTGAGGACTTTGGACAAAGAGTATGCGAAATTTAGTCAGTTTTCTCCCGTGATTCTAAATTGTTTTCCAGAATGTTTGAGTTCATCTTCAAATCCACTAAAAGTTAATAGTGTGCCTGCATACCTAGACTGACCCTAGATAGAATCTTATGCCACAGAATCCTATCTATTTTTTCTTTGAACCTTTTGAAATCTTTCTCTAAAGGTCAAGACTATACCTAGTTTTCCATTCCTGTCTCACAAATTTTGAGTTGGAATACTCATTACTCCCCATAGTTCTTAGGAGTTCTATTTCCTTATCTAATTCCTTCTTCAATATAATTGGTCTATAGTATATTCTTATATCAATATCACTTCTGTTTTGTTCCCTAATGATTCCCCATTCTAAGTTCCTTCATTTCCTCACATTACAATATCTTCTTAATATTACAGTACTACTGTCATCACACACACCCCCACCCTTCCCACTCCCTTATGTATTCTGTTCCTTTTGAACAAAGTATGTCCTTTCAGAGCTACATTGTAGTCCTGAGTTTTATCCCACCAAATATCACTTGATACTTATGAGGCTAGCATTTCTTCCTTTGTTAAGGGCTTTAATTCTCATCATTCTTGTTATCCACACTTTCTGTATTTGTTTATAGATATCTAAAAGCACAGGGTTTTGTTTTTTGGTTTTTTGCTCACTCCTTTCTTGGGTATTAATTACTGAGTATTCCTGTTTTGTGACTGGAGCTTTCTATGGCCTGTGTGTGTGTATACATATGTACATACTTGTATACATACATGTATATGGATATATCCAATAAATCTAATCCAATAAACATACATTAAGTACCTAACCTCTGTTTGCCTTAATCCCAGGAGAAGGAAATGGCAAGCCATTCCAGTACCTGTGCCAAGAAAACCCCACAGACACTCTTACCATGCTGTGGTCCATAGGGTCACAAAGAGTCAAACACAGCTAATTGACTAACGATAACAGTGTACCAGGCATTGTGCATACAATACTGAGGATACAGTTAGTAAAACAAGAAAGACAATCTCTGCCCTCAAGGAGCTTACAGTCTAAAGAGGGAAACAACACACAAGGCGGTAGAAAAGCAGGAGGTGGGGGGTACGCTAGAGGGTTCCAGGGGAAATCTTGTTCTGTGGAGTTGAAACCAGGCAGAGCAGCAGATGCAGGGAATGAGCTGAGAATCCAGTTTCTGCCCTCTATAAAGGAAGGCATTGGGAAGAGTTTGGTATTCTACTCTCCACCCCTTCAGTCAGAAAGAAGAGGCTGAGGAAGGTAGAGTCACTTAAGGCTTGAGTTAATCACATGGTAGTGAGTTTAGACAAGATAAATTTATCCTGGAAGGGGCATCATGTTCCAAGGAGTTGAAACTAAACAGAGCAGTAGATTTAAAGTAGAAATATATAAATATATAATTTTCTATCTTTTCAGTTTAAAAGTTTCCTATATTTTCAAGGTCCCAGAAAAGTTTTATTTCATATTTAGGTTCATTACATTCCTGTATTTTAAGCTCTAGGTCTGAAAATCCAGATTCTGTCGCAGATACCATTTTCATCAGATGAAGATGAAATATCTTAATTTTTTTTTGTTAGTGGTACAAAAATCCTATTTTTCTCACTAAAATATCATTATATAGTTTAGCAAAAGCAATATCATTGCTTCATTATTTTTTTTAAATCTTGATTTAACATTTTGTGATACAGAGTTAAAGTTCTAGTTCTGAGTTCAATTTATTTAAATACTTGGTTTCAGTGGCTATAATACTTGAAAAAGATACTTCACTAGGCAACTAGATGGTGCAATGGATAGAACACTGGGCCTGGAATCAGAAAGACCCAAATTCAAATGCAGACTCAAGTATTTCCTAGGTATGCAACCCTGGGCAAGTTACTTAACCTATGTCTTCCTCAGTTTCCTCATCTGTAAAATGGGGATGATGATAATAATAGCACCTACTTTGGAGGATGGTTGTGAGGCTTCAATGAGATAATATTTGTAAAGCACTTCGGACACTTTCTGGCACATAGTTGACACTATAAAAATAATTATTCCCTTTCCTTCCCTAAAACTGAACCAAGACTTTTGGAATAGATCCAAAAGAAAGGACTGCATCATTGACTTCATTTACTAAATTATAATACCCATTTTAAAATATCATCCACCATTTATGCAGAGGGTTTTGTCGAAATATAGCTAGTAAATTTGCATCTTACCTAATGCCAATCAGTTCTTACAAACTCATTAAAAGGACTTGTATTTTTAAAATATTTTTTAACAAATGGATTCAAATCCCACTGAAATTATTTATTTGGAATATTTTAAGCTGGTTATAGAATGTCCTTTCTGAGTTTCTAAAGCATACAGATGTGACCATCTTTGTTGGTGATATCATCAGTTTAGCAACAAAAAGACTTTTAAAAGTCTTGTTAATTTTCATGTCTTGATATCTCAAAGCACAATACAATACACACTGAATGAAAGTGTACTCCATCAGATTCAGCCACTTTGTCTGTTGGCTTTACTTGTGTCATTCTTTGCAATAAGGAAAGATTAAATGGGGGCAAAGCCTCCCTTTGGAAGAAGTAATTTTAATGTAAAAACTAAAGAGAAAAGTACAACTTTTTTTAAAAATCATTTTCTCCAAAGAAAAATATCTCTGAATGTCAGTTTTTCTACCTAGGAAACCCAAGAAATAATACTTACTTTAATCACATTCACAAAGATAGTAATTTCTTCAGATAATCTATTAATTACTTTGAGATCCTTGCAGTTGGCCATTATAAAAATTTATCAATGTTAGAATTGCCTGTTTTGTTAACTATAATTCAGTAACTGTGGTTTTAAATGTGGTTACACAGATCACAAAACTTTAATCTATCTATTAGTAAGGAGACTTAAAGAACAAACTTCTTTAAGAATAAATAAGATTTATAGACACCATACATTTACAGTTTTTCAAAATAGAAGAGTTGGTCACTTGAATTTTTAACTAATGAGCTTTTTCAATAATTTTCTGTATATTTGTGTGTGTGTTTTGTAGTACTCAGAGACAGTCTTAAAAGTTTCTTTCATGGAGAAAATGAGAATGGACATTTTTATAAGATAACCTCAGTAATGAAAAGACTTCAGAATTACTTTTCTATTAAACATTAGACAATATTCGAATAAAATAGAATAGGCTTTTATGCCGAAGTTAGAGTGCTATAATGTAGATAGTGTACTACATTTGGTGTTCGGAACACTGGGTTCAAATCTGTACTATACTACTTGCTAGTTATCTAACCTTTGGTTAGATTAGATTTATTTCTCGTAGCTCTGACTCCCTCATTATTGGAATAGATCTTTAAGGCCTCATAAACTGTTTTGACCCTAGATTATACCAAAAAAGTGGTTAACAATAACAATTATAATAGCATTCATATCATATAACACTTAAGGTTTGCAAATCCTCACACCAAGCCTGTAAGGTTGGTAGTATTATTATCCCTATTTTACAGATGAGGAAACTGAGGCTTGGGTGTTAAGTGACCTGCCCACAGACACACAAGCTAGTAAGTATCAGAGGTAGGAATTGAACTCAGGTCTTCTTGATTCCAAGTCTAAAATTCTACCCACTGCTCTCCCATTAACCAAAATTACCTTGAGTTCAAGGAGTAATTTGTCAAACACAGTTTTGCAGATGCTTTAGAGAAATTAAAATTTTTATACCAAAATGGTATAGGACTCCTCAGAGGAATGTTTTTAAATGCACAAAATAAATAATATAGAAGTACAAAGGGAACCAATTATATTGAAATACAGTTATCAAAAGAGATTTTTATTTTTAATTCACAAGCCCTGTGTTAAGAACTTCTGGTCTAAGACAGGTCATTTAGTTCACCTTCCACTTTTACGTATGAGGAAACAGCAGCCCAGAAAAGTTAAGACACTTGCCTAAGATTCCAAGTCTAGTAAGTAGTACAGGATTCAAAACCAGGACCTCTTCCAAATACAGTATGATACCAGTATAACATGCTGCCAGCAGACAAAGCTTTTATCCCTTTTCTAATTTAATAAGATGGGTGATTTTATAAAAAAAACAATTGGAGAGTCTGAGTTCTCTGAGAAGTGATTCTAAATTATCTTTAAAATTTTAATAGTCTCTTCTAGTTGACATTTCTCAGGGATATTAAAGGGTCTGTGTACTCTATAGAGCATCAACAGCATGCACTTGACACTTTATTCTAGATTTTTTTTCATGTTTTTCCATTGACATTTGACAGTTTTTCTAATGCAAAATGACAACCAAATGTTTTAATACTTTAAACTCCTATCCATTTATTTTCTAAAATGAATGTCCTCATAAATATTGACATGGTTTTCAAGCTTGTGAACTTCTCTTTGGCAATAATTAGAAGTATTTATTAGCATTAATATTGTACCAGACTAGCTGCAGACCATATTTTGATGACCCCTTCACAAAAAATGTGTGCCTGATTACTACCTTGGCAACGATAACTTTTATGAGGCAGCAAGGTGGTACAGTGGTAGAGGTTTGGACCTGGAGTCAGGAAGACCTGACTCCTCCATCAAACACTTAATAGCTTTGTGACTCTGAGCAAGTCACCTCTCTCTTTCTTCATCTGTAAAAATAAGGATAATAATAGCAACTCACAAGGTTGTCGTAAGAATCAAATGAAATTTTAAAAAATCAAATGAACTGATATACGTAAGCTTTAGAGACCTAAAAGTTCCATATGATGCCAGCTATAATTATTATCATCTAGTTACATTACTTTTTTTAGCTATTTAAGAGGAAAGAGGAAGGCTTCAATGCTTGGACTAATTTTGATAAATCAAAACCTCTTTTAGAGACTATATATTATTCAGTTCAAACTCATATAACCCTGTTCATCCATAGCTCTTAATCATCCAGATGGTTTTGTCAGCAAATTGTTTAAACCTTTCCTCCATGCTAGAATACCAACCACCTTGAGATTTATACATTATTCACTGTGTCAATTTACACAGTCCCAATATCTCTCCACTGCAGCACCTATCTGATTCTAGGCAAAAGGAGAAAGCTCTGAATTGTGCATTCCTACATATCTAGATCTTAATTAGTCCAGGTCAAGGTTGTGCTTTATTATTTACTGGAAGTTGTCCCCAGCAAAAAATAGGCAGCGTATAAGAATTTTATTCTTTGTCTCGCTGGGGTGGTTTTTCCCAAAGAAAAAGTGTTATAAGTAAGAGTTAAGTTTTTGTGGGCTAGCCTGGAAACATGTTTATCTCCTAAATATCAAAGCAACAACAATATTATCCATAGTGCTTTATATAACTTAAAGATATGGAATAGTCAGCTTAATAATATTTGTTATTTCTGACTTGATTTTTAAATTTGTTATTGTTGTATCAAGAACAATTTTTTTCTTCCTATGAATTCTATGAAATTTTGTTTCAGGGAGGAGGGTTGTAGAGATTAGGAAGATTTAGAAGGGATGCTAATAGGTCATCTAAAATAAGGCACACAGAATGGTGAGAGAAACTGAAAGCTGCTGTATGAGAATTGGGAGTGTTTAGCCTGGACAAAAGAAGACTTGGGAAGGATATGAGAGTCTTCAGATATCTGAAGGTTATTAAATCTTCTTGGTAGGTACTTAATAAATGCTGTTGACTGACTGATACAGCTGTCTTCAAAATGAATGGTGGTTGTGTGTAAGAACTCTTGGAATAAACTGTAGTTTAGATACTTTTATACTTATGAGATAAATAGGTTCCCATTCTAGCTTACAGATGTTTAACTGTAATTATAATATAAATTCTGGAAAATTATTATTCTTGACCTGGTGGTGTAGAATTAAGAGCCAATTGTAGAAGCTACTGGATAGAAGATTTTGGCTCAAGAATTAGAGCTGTTCAACTATGGGATAGGTTGTCTTAAAAGGTATTGAGTAGAGGTCTTCAATTAAAAGACCACTTGTTGACAGTATCGGAGATGGTATTCATGATTTAAGTAAAAGTTGAACTGCATGGGCTTTGAGGTATTTTCTTAATCTGGGTTATATAATAAGCCCCTTTATAACTCCTTCTCTCCCCTCTTAGATAATCTAATTTCTTGCTTTACTGAGATTGACCCTCTGATATGAACTCCCTCAACTCTTCCTCTAAATTCCAGAATATCCCACTGATCCCCTCTCTGTCTTATACACAAACCTTGTCTGAAAAGGTGAACAGTATTCTGTCATATTAGTGCTCTACTCCCACCATATTGTAAGGGAGAAGATAAGTGCCTGTATCTCTTTGGGATCTTTAATTTTTCCTTTGGGGGTGGTGGTGGATTTCAAAGAAGACCAATAACATCACAGGGAAATGTCTTAATCCTTAGTGAATTAAATTTAAGAGAGGCACAAAGTCATCAGCCTCACTCTTTCTTCCAGAGTCACCAAAGTTCAGTCATACTTTTGTATTTATGTTGTGTTAAGGTGCCTCCTATTGGCAGTTCAAGTAAATGGGCACATCAAGATAGTTGGCTTTTATTGGGTTAAATGAATAAAGCCATTGCTAGCATGGGCTAACAAGAACTTTTCTTCAGCATGCTAAATATAAAAAACACCTTCAACCCTTATAGTCCTTCAATTTTGTTTTTTTGGAGGGCAATTGGGGTTAAGTAACTTGCCCAAGGTTACACAGCTAGTTTTTTTGTGTGGGTGTTAAGTGTCTGAGGCCGGCACTGAACTCGGGTCCTCCTGACTCCGGGCCGGTGCTTTTACTCACTGTGCTACCTGGTCGCCCATATAGTCCTTCCATTTAAAGGCAGTTTTTTCAATACTCAGAATTCAGCTTCCTTGGAGAGATTTCTTTTATTCACATCATGGATATTGTTCTCATCTTGGTTCTACTTATTTTGCTCCGTATCAGTTTGTACTTATTTTCCTAAGTTTCACTAAATACCTCATAGCTTTCATTTCTTACCACATAAAATAGCCTATTTTATTCATATGCCATAGTTTTTTAGCCATTCCACAATCAATAGGGTTTTGTTTCAAACTCTTTGCTACCACAGCTCTGAAATGAATATTTTGGTTCATATTGGACTTTTGTTTTTGTCTTTGGTTTCCTTGGGAATTCCTGGATCTTAAAGGGAATGGATTATTTAGTCATTTTTCTTGTATAATTCCAAATAGAAATCCAGACTGGATAGATCCCAGCTCTACTGACAAGGTTTCAAAGCATCTCAAACTGAGCTGTTACCATCTTTTATCATTTTTGCCAACTTGTATGGAGCAAGGTAAAATGTCAGGATTAGTCAGATTTATGTTTTCCTTCATGACATAAAGCATGTTTTCATTTGGCCATTTATACCTTGAAAAACTTCTTTTGAAAACAGTTTTGTAGTGCAGTAGAAAGAGTGTTAGATTTGGAGTAAGAGAACCTAAATTCAAATCCCACTTCTATTACTTATTACCTTGGACAAGTCACTTAATTTATCTAGACTTTAGTTTCCTCACCCATTAAATGATAGTTTGGACTAGATGACCCTTCCAGCTCTAACCTATGATCTTTTTACATAACACTTGCCTTCCTTCCATTCTTTAGGAGGATGTACCCATCCTCTTTCCAAGCTATGCCCTGCATTCAGTATATAACTTATCATCTCCCTGACCCTGCTCCATCAAATTATTCTTTCTCTACTTCAACCTATTAAAAAATGCCCAAATCTCCAACCATTGTATTGCCCAAAACAGAATTCATTATCTCTCCCACTCTCAGATAAGGCATTTTTTAAACATTTACTCCATGCTAGACATTGAGCTAAGTGCTGGGGATATAAATACAATCAAACCAGAAAGTCTCTGACCTCAAAGAGCGTACATTTATTTAATGGGAGAATATCACACATAAGGGGAAGCTAGGAAAGTTTGAGGGTTTGGGGGAGGTAGGGGAGGGAACAGTAAAAGTATACTGAACACCTTCCCAGGTAATAGACCAGGTACCATCCAGATTCATCATTGACCACACAGGATTATTATAAGGTACAGATTCTTAACCTGGAGTCCATGAACTTGTGTGTGTGTGTGTGTTTCATAACTCGATAACTATATTTCAATATAATTGGTTTCCTTTGTAATCCTATGTATTTTGTTTCATACATTTAAAAACATTGTTCTGGTAAGTCCCCAGACTTCACCAGACTGCCAAAAGGGTCCATGACACACACAAAAAGGATAAAAACCTCTGGTCTTTCATTCTACCCTTCAATTGTCCCACAGTTAAAACAGCCTGAGTTGGGGGCAGAGCCAAGATGGCGGTGTAGAAACAGGAAAACTCCCTGTGCTCCCCCCATAACCACCTCAAATACCCATAAAAATTACACTAAACAAACTTTAGGGCTACAGAACCCACAAAGTGGCAGAGAGAAACAAATCTCCCGCTGAAGACACCCCAGCAGGCAGACAGGAAGAGTTCATCAGCCCACTGGGAGCAGAGCCCAGCCCCATGTGAGCCCATGGTTTTAGCCTCAGTTTAGCCTAACCAGCTGCAACATCAAAAGAGCAGATCACCAGCAGCTGTGGTGGTTTCCAGAATTATCAACCCATAGATGCCAAAGACAAAGTGTGAGAGGTCAGAGTAGACTTTGGGAACAGGGAGTCCAGGAGTATGGTCCAGCCTCTGTCCCTGGAGGGAGAAGCGGCTGAGGCAAGGCAGCCACCATGGTGTGTCTCCTTCAGAGCTCCTGGTCTGCAGATTGTAGGGGGACCAAGCAACCATTCTGAGGGATAATTGTTCTTGCTTTAACCTGCTTGGATCTGGATTGCTGTCTAGGGTGGTCCTGGGGTGTGTGACTAGTGAGCCAGAGTGTGTGGAGGCTTCAGAGAGGAAAGCCAACTAATAGCTCCAGTAACTGCGAAGACCCCAGTGATTTGGGACAAAGCTCTCCTCTCTGGAAGCAGAGTTCTACTGTGGCAAAAAACTCAGAAGTCAATAATTGAGTGGCAACATGGGCAAGCAAAGCAAGCACAGCAATCGAACTTTGGATTCCTTTTTGGGGGACAAAATGGATCAAAGCATAGAACAGCAGGAAGACAATGAAGTCGGAACTCCTGTACCAAAAGCTTCCCAGAAAAGTATGACTTGATCATAGGCCATAGAGGAGTTTAAGAAGGATTTTGAAAACCAAAGAAGAAAAGTAGAGGAAAAATTGGAAAGAGAAATGAGAATGATGCAAGAAAATCATGAAAAGAGAGAGAACAACCTGACTGAAGAAAATAACACTTTAAAAAACAGACTAACTCAAATGGCAAAAGAGGGTCAAAAAGCCAATGAGGAGAAGAATGCCTTAAAGAGCTGAATTTGCCTTATGGAAAAAGAATCTCAAAAGCTCACTGAAGAGAATCATTCCTTCAGAATTAGATTGGAACAAATGGAAGCTAGTGACTTTATGAGAAATCAAGATACTATTAAACAGATCCAAACAAATGAAAAAATAGAAGGCGATGTAAAATATCTCATTGGAAAAACCACTGACCTGGAAAATAGATCTAGGAGAGATAATTTTTAAATTATTGGACTATTTGAAAGCCATGATCAAAAAAAGAACCTAGAAATCATACTTCAAGAAATTCTCAAGGAAAATTGCCCTGATGTTTTAGAAACAGAGGGCAAAATAGAGGTTGAAAGAATCCACTGATCACCTTTTGAAAAAGATCCCAAAAAGAAAACTCCTAGAAATACTATAGCCAGGTTCCAGAGTTCCCAGATCAAGGAGAAAGTATTACAAGCAGCCAAGAAGAAACAATTTTAATATTGTGGAAACACAATCAGGATAACACAGGACCTGGCAGCTTCTACATTGAGGGACTAAAGGGCTTGGAATATGATATTCCAGAGGTCAAAGGAGCTGGGATTAAAACCAAGAATCACCTACCTAGCAAAACTGAGTGTCATGTTTCAGGGGAAAATATGGTCATTCAGTGGAACAGAGGACTTTCAAGCATTCTTGATGAAAAAACCAGAGTTGAATAGAAAATTTGACATTTAGATACAAGAAGCAAGAGAAGCTAAACAGGGAAAAGAAATCATAAGGAACTTATCAAAGCTGAACTATTTATATTCCTACATGGAAAAATGGTAACTGTAACTTATGAAACTTTTCTCAGTATGAGAATAGTTGAAGGGAATATAAATGTGTGTGTGTGTATATACACATATATATGGCTATATAGAAGGGTATATGGGCATATGAATACATATGTGAGTGTGTGTATATATTTGTACAGATATACATAGAGGGCACAGGACCAATTGAAGAGGAAGGGATGATACTTAAAAGGTGAAATTGAGAGGTGAGAGAGGAATATAATGAGAGGAGATGGGGAGAGACAGAATGGAGTAAATTATCTCATATAGAAGAGGCCAGGGAAAACTGTTACAATGGAGGAGGAAAACAGGAAAGCAAAAGGGAATGGGTTAACCTTACTCTCATTGAATTTGACTTAGGGAGGGAATGACATACACACTAAATTGGGTATCTCACCCTACAGTAGAGTAGAGGGGAAGGGGATGATGGAAGGGGGAGGGAGTTAGAAGCACATACTTTTGAAAAGGGACAGGGTTAAAGTAGAGAACAGAACAAGTGAGGGGCAGGATAGGATGGAGGGAAATATAGTCAGTCTTTCACAATATATCCACTATGGAAATGTTTTGTACAGCTACACATATATAACCTATATTGAGTTTCCTATCTTCCCAGTAAGGGTGGGTGACAAAGGAGGAAGGGAAAGAATCTGGAATTGAAATGTTATATATATTTATCATGCAGCTGGGAAATGATATACAGGCACTGGGGTATAAAGATCCATCTTGCCCTACTGGAAAGTGGGAGGGGTTAGGGGAGGAAGGATATAGGAGAGAGCAGATTGGGGGAAGGGTATACAGTGTTTTTGGGGTGGTGGGTAGGGGAAAGACAGGGAGAAAATTTGTAACTCAAAATCTTGAGGAAATGAATAATATAAACTAAAAAGAAACATAAAATTCAATTTTTAAAAAAAACAGCCTGAGTTTTGAGAAAACCTCAGCCCTTACCCTAAGGCAACTCATTCCAACTGTCCCTCAAATCTAGATACAAAGACTTGGTTGGCTTTGAACAGCAAGGTAGGGTGACCAACCAGATGCGGTTTTAAGCACATCCAATAATTTGGTGGGGCAGAAGTACCCTTACTACTCTTGTTCCAAATTTTACAACACAAATTTACTAACAGCACCATAAGCCGGCTCCCAATCATCCTATCTATACCAAGTAGTCAAAAACTATTCTGAAGCTCCTTACAGGTGAGAGTATCATCACCATCTGCCCACACAACATGGCAGTAGGCATCATGCCTCCTCACATCATCCATAAAACACCAGTTTGTCCACAGCTGCTGGAGCTGCCCCGATCTCCTGCTTAAAATTGACTTGCCCAGGCCTGTACAGTAGTCTGACAGTGGATACGCATAGCTGAGACTCAGTGCTATTCAAGTAGGATTCTGCCCAGAAATCAGTATCCCCCAAATAGTCTGGTCATAAAGAGTAGGAAAAGGTCAGGAAACAAAATACAATCAATCCACCAAACGTATCTTTAAAACAACTTCATCCCTTCGCTTGCTGTCCTCCACCTGAGAACTGGTTATGGAGGGAAACCCCAAACTCTGCTCTCTTCCCAGTTTCCTGTTGCTGTTGAGGGTTCACAACCTCGGTGCCATCTTTAACCATAGTCCAAGCCCTAATCACCCCTTAGCTGGACTATCGCAATAGCCTCCTGTTTTGTTCCCCCGCCTCAAGTCCCTCCTCTCTTCACTGTAACTTCCACATAACTGCCAAAGTAATTCACCTAATGCACAGGTCTGATCGTGTCACCACCTCCCCCAACAAATTCCACTGATTCCCTATTGCCTGGAGGATCATGTAAATTCCTCTATTGGATGCTTAAAAGTCTTTACAGCCTGTTCTCTTCCTACATTTCCAGTGTTTTTACACCTCATTCCTCATCACAAACTCCAAGATCCAGCAGCCACATGGGCTTGCTCTCTGTTCTCAAAAGTGGCACTCCATCTCCATGTCACCCCTGGGAAAAGACTTCTGTAAAAGATGTGCCTTGAGCCGAGTCTTGAAAGAAGCCAGAGAAACTAAGGAGCAGATAGATCATGGTGACTTCAAGTTCAAAATGGTGGACTTTGATTGAGCCCCCAGCCAAGCTGGCTTCAAATAGTGCCTGACTCTTGGGCATCTCTTAATAAAACTAATGAAAGTGTTGCTGATGATAAAAAAGAAATGCTTTCTCTCCTTAAACTATTTTCCCTCTAACTCTGTATGTATCTTATTCGAACATTGTCTTACCCATTAAGCTCCTTGAGGGTGGGGACTTTTTTTTTTCTCTTTGCCTTTTTATCTTCAGTACCTAACTAAGGTGCTTGGCGCATAGTAAGAACTTAATAAATGATGGCTGATCAACTGTATGGTATTGCCATTTATGAATGTTGATTCAGAGGATCATAGATTTGGTCCTGGAAGGGACCTTGGAGACCATCAAGTCCAGTCCTATTTTACAGATGAGAAAACTGATGCACAGAAAGATTGTGATTTGCCCAGGGTTCCATATCTAGTATGTGTCTGAAACAAAGTTTGAATCTATGTGTGCTTGACACAAAGTGTCCCACCTGTCTGCCCCCTGTACCTGATATTTGTAAATTGAGGATCACCTATAACGGATTGACCTGTGAATTTATATGTTTCAGCTTGTTTCTCATTGGGGAAAAATGCAAAAAAGGGGGGGGAAGGCATCTCAAAATTATGAGAATATACTTAGGATAAAAAAAACTTTCCTTGCCCCAAAAAAAGTATTTTTAGGAACAGTTCACAAAGTAGGTAATTTTTAGGGACAAACTAAATATCCTCCCTTCTATGACAGTATATCTAGCACAGTTAAATATTAACTTATTCCTAAAAATCTTGACTATCATTAGACCATAATACATACCCTGGCTAGGTAGTTATACAAAGACATTCTTGATAGTCCTTTTTCTTTTGCTTTTTGGAGGGCATTTGGGGTTAAGTGACTTGCCCAAGGTCACACGGCTATTGATAGTCCTTTTTCATAATAGTTTGGAATTTTGTGACCCTACAAAGCCTATTGATGTTTTATAATTATAACAGTCATTCATGACAACATAACACATCCCACTTTCATTCTTATCAGTGAACACAAAGGTGCTTTTTAAAAAGAAAAACCTCTTTTGTCTGAAGGTTGTTAACCTGCTGTAGCCATAGTTACAAAATAACATTAGTAAATTAGTTTATTTGACTCCAAGAGTAGATAAATATTGCAGTTGCCATAAGTCATTCTTAATTGCATGAGTTGTACCAAGTACTTCCTTTAAACTATAATTGGGATTTTTTTTTTATGATTTGTGCTATTTAGAGAATTGTTATAGCTGCATATCTGGCAGACTATTAAAATTTTCATCAGTATTCCCCCCCCATAAAATAAAATTGGTTTTAGATTTTTCTTTAATACAGTTAAGTTGAAAGAATTGCCATAAATATATGATAATTTCAGACTAATCTTGAGAGGCAGTGGAATGAAGGATTTGGCATCAGAAGATGCCGGGATCTGTGTTTGAATCCTGGCTCAGCCACTTATTACCTAGGTGACTTTGGGCAAATCAGTTAACCCAACTCCAAATAATTATCAGTATGATCTTTGGAAAATCACGCAGAGTTTCAGTTCCCTTATCTGTGAAAAGGACATAGAGTCTAGACTACTTTACTTTTCAAGGTTGTTGTAAAGAAAGGTCTCTATCGGTGTATTTCCCTCCTTTTACTGGAGAGGTTGGGGAGGTGGACTGTGGTTGTAGAATGTTGCACGTGGATCCAGTCTATCAATTGGTTTTGCTGAACTGTTTTTTTTTTTTCTTTTTTTAATCTGTTAAAAAGGGAACCCTCCATGGGTACACTTGAAGGCAGGATTATATTCAGAAATGAATAAAACAAACAAAAGAAGGAAGCTCTAGGAATATGTGAGTCATTGTTTTCCTTTCTCCTAAGAGATAATGAGAATAACTTTTTAACCACTTGTCTATAAAGCTAAAGACAGGCAAATTTTACTCCTTTATTTAAATCCCATATTAATGCGCCATGATGGTATGCAGGTGAACTGGCTTCTGAGTGTGTTCCTGACAACATAAGCTCTGGAGAGTTTAATCAAACTGGAAATATTTTGAGGACCACCCTGCAACAAACTGCATAGGTTGTTTTGTTGGAAGACCAGGCTAATGAAGTTCCAGAGAAGTTTATTATCAAGGAGTTTGACCAATAGGTGACTTTTTCCTAGGCACAGCAACACATGAAAATGGTAATAATAATTAATAAGAGTAGCTAACATCTATATAACCTTTTACTTATATCATTGATGCTTTCTTCATCTTTGAGATAGGTGCTATTATTATGTCCATCTTACAGGTGAGAAAATTAAAGCAAACAGAGGTTAAGTGACTTGCCCAGGGTCACACAGCTAAGTCAGTGGCTGAAGCAAGATTTGAATTCAGGTTTTCCTGACTCCAGGACTCTTGTTCAGTCTATTGCACCCCCTGCCTCCCTGGTGTAGTGGGGGTAGAAGGGGTTGAAACTGAAATAAACAGTCTCTTAATTGTGATATTTCATAGCACACAGTAGGGTTTTGTTCATTCCATTACTATTCTTTGTATTAAGGAAAATCTGAATTATCCATCATTATAAAGGAACAGGACAACTGTTTCACTGTTGTTGTTCGGTCATTTTACTTGTCACTGATTCTTCATGACCCCATTTGGGGTTTTCTTGACAAAGATCCTGGAGTGATTGCAGTTTCCTTCTCCACAGCTCATTTTACAGATGAGGAAACTGGGCCAAACAGGGTTAAGCGACTTACCCAGGGTCACACAGCTAATAGGTGTCTGAGACCAGATTTGAACTCAGGAGGAGGAGTCTTCCAGACTCCAGGTCTGGCACTCTATCCACTGAGCCACCTAACTTTTAATTAATCTAAGATGTGAGGGAAAAGATGAGTGATCAGAAGAATTCTGGGCACCCAGTGACACTGCCAGTGTTTTAATTGGCGGCACTTTTCACTGAATTTGAAACTTCTGGGAAGCAATACCTTGTCCACTATTATTAGTTAATGTAGACAAAATTTTTTTCCATGTCAGGAGTAACACAGTGTCATTGCTTACACTTAACAATTTATGAATGGGATGAATTCCAAAAATTTGTTATTAACTCTGTTGTTTGGAAATTGCAGTATATTTTTTTCCATAAAAATGATGTTATAAATGTTGGTTAGATTTCCAAGTTAAATCTGTTTAAGTAGTAATTTTCTGGAAATATATTATTGCACTAATAATTCTAGGGGCAGCTAGGTGGTACATTGTATAGAATGCTGGGTCTGGAGTCAGGAAGACTAGTCTTTATGAGTTCAAATCTGGCCTCAGACACTAGCTCTGTGACCTTGGGCAAGTTCCTTAACCCTGTTTGCCTCAGTTTATTCATCTGTAAAATGAGTTGGAAAAGGAAATGGCAAACCACTTCAGGATCTTAACCAAGAAAACCCAAAATGAGATCACAAAGAGTCGGACATGACTGAAACAACTGCACAACAGCAAAATTCTAGTTCATCTGTAACAGCACCACTTGTGATGTTAATTCTATTAGAAAATTAGGCCTATTATCTAACTTGGGACTCCAAGAACATGGTATCCCTTTCCCAGAATTGTAAGCAGCTCCTCTTGGGACCATTGTTCGAAAGCAGGAGCATTAATAGGGGAAGAGAGAGTAATTGTGTATGAGTTGAAGGGAGTTTTGCCAGTGTATATTGACAACATGGTGTGAGAAAACAAGTACCAAATTTGGGGAGCCAGAAAACCTGTATTTGGATCCTGGTTCTGACATTTGTAGTAGGAAAGTCATTTCACCTTTTAAGCATCATTTTCCTCATCTGTAAAACTGGAATAGTAACACCTGGGTTATCAACCTCATGGAGACAAAAAAAAAAAGACTTTGGAAATGCCTGTTCAGCAACATTAAGAAATTAGCTGTACGTTGCATGTATCTGTTGTCCCGTCATTTCAGTTGTGTCCAACTCTTCATGACCCCATTTGAGATTTTCTTGGCAAACATACTGGAGTGGTTTGATATTTTCTTTTCCAACTCATTTTACAGATGAGGAAACTGAGGCAAAGATGGTTAAATGACTTGCCTAGGGTCACATAACTAGTAGGTGTCTTCTGAGGCCAGATTTGAACTCGGTTCTTCTTGACTCCAGGCTTGGCACTCTATCCACTGTGCCACCTAACTGCCCCCAGGTATCTGTTTAAATATATGCACTGTAAGGTATGATTCTAAATAATGACACATTTCCTTTGTAGCTTGAAATGAGAAACTTGCTACTTTATAGTCACGTGTGTGGAGATCCTTTCCATTCTAATGTAAAAAAAAAAAATGATGGATATTTTCTCTCTCACCTTTATGCTATGTAGCACTGAAGAAGTACTTAATATTATTTAGTTCTGTGGGTGATGTTGAATAAGGTTTGTTAGGTAATGAAATAGACACTTGAGGCTGAGGAACCTCCTTTAATTTAGACCTTCAAGAGCAAGGTCAGTCAATAACTATGATATGGTTTATAATGGGTGGGCGAGCTGATAACAAAACCAGCAACATGGTGTAACAAAAGAACATGAATCAGATTCCAGACTCTTTACTATTTCTGTGACTGGACAAGTCAGTTTCTTCCCAGTGCAACTTCCTTATCTGTAAAATGAGGAAGGACACCTAGGGGAACCTATCTGAATCTAAACCTATGATCTGAAAAGTCCTGGAAGCTCTTAGAATTTCTTTAAGTTTTCCTGACTAGCAGTCGTTAAGTATACATTCACTTTTGGCTTATAGCCCTCTCCTTAAACCTTAAGAATAATTTCATTTGTTGATATGTTGAGATCTAAATCTGTCTCACAATGCTTTCTTTGTTTGACTAGTATTTAGATGGAAAGCCATTTCTTTGTATTTGAAGAGGCAGTTTTCCTTTTAAAGTTTATATTTCTTGATCTTGACCAACAAGTCTACATGTCTCCTAAAGTTTGTTACTGATGTGAAATAAAAAAGATAAGCTTTGTCATCCTCATTCATTATTTATAGTACACCTGTTTAGGTTTTTTGTTGTTGTTAACATTAAATGGTTCTTGCGCCTTAATTTACCAATTGCCTAAAAAACAAAATTAATTTTTAATGTCAGTTTGCCTTCCTCAATAGAATAAACCTTTGGTAAAGTCTTGATCTTTTAATGGTGAGGTGTTTCTTTAAATTTTCATGCCTGAAGAAAGCAATCTTTGTTTATGTATATGGATTCAAATTAGCAAATTATTTCTTTGCTATACATAATTAATATACTTCAACATATAAATGAACATTTTTCATTGAGATTTTGAAGATAAGAATAATGTGTCCAAATCAGACATAAAATAGATTCTTTTTTTCTTAACATAATACCTTTATTGGTTAATTTGTCAACATTTGTAGAGCACTGGATAGGCTAGCTAGAAATGAGTTAGTTGCCACTCAAGAGTAAAGCATAAAACTATGCCTTAATTTAAAAAAAAATATATATATATATATATACACCTTAATTTGTTTCTGGAAGCAAAATTTATAGGGTATAAAATAATACTGTGCAGAATTATCCAGATCCAGAATTCTTCTTTTCTCTCAATATAGCAATGTTCCACAATTTGTTTAAATGATTTCTCCACTAAGGGTCTGTTTTGATTTTTTAAAAGAACATATTTTTCATATCATAATTTTGTTCTTACATTATATCAATAATAATTCCTTAAAGAAAATGTTCAAAGTGCCTCCTATTGGCAATTCAGGTAAATGAGTACTTCAAGATAGTTGACTTCTATAGGTTTAAATGAATAAAGGGTTGAATGGAGCAAAAACTCTTCTTCTGAGTGCTGAATATAATGAACACCATAAGAATTTTGTTGGTCTTTCAATTTAAAAGCAGCAGAACTCAGCATCTAGTTAGCATAATTAAATTGTCTAGAGGTCAGTTCTGACTTCAGCCTGCCCTCAGTGGCAACCTCAAGTGGTGAATTCTGAGGTCCTTCTTCCTACCCCTCTTAATCTTTTCCATCAACTAACATGTTTTTGCATATCTTGCCCAGGATAAAGTGACATGTGATTAGAGATCTGAAAGTAAATATTTCACAGATAATAGCTATATTTTCTTACATTTAAAAAATAATTATTGATATCTTTTGTTTTTACCAGAATTTCTCCTAATGTCCCTCTTCTGACACCCCTCCCAGAGAACCATCTTGTATAACAAGTAATATTTTTAAAGGGGAAGAAAAGAAAGAAGAGAAAAATCAGCAGAACTAATTCATAAGTCCAAAAAAAATCTGAAACTTACACAGTGGTCCACACTGCAAAGGAGTGGAGTCAGGATGTCTTTTCCTATTTTTTCTGTGGGGCCATGTTTGTTCTTGGTAGTTTTGCAAAATTCTGTTTTCTTGTTCCAAGTTCTCTGCTTCTTCACAGTTGTGACTGCTAACAGTATTTTTTTCCTTTGACCTGCAAACTATAGATTTTGGCTCTAATGTTCCTAGGGGTTTTCATTTGGGGGTTTCTTGAGGTAACTGGTGGATTCTTTCCATTTCAACTTTGCCCTCTAAGAGATATAAGCAATTTCTTTCAAGATGTCTTAAGATATGATGGTTAGTCTCTTCTTTCAGTAATAACTTTTATAACTAGTCCAATGATTCTTAATTTATTTTCTCTTTGATCTGTTTTCCAAGTGAGTTGTTTTCCTATAATATATCTTACACTTTCTTTTTTTTTTTCGGTCTTTTGATTTTGTTTAAATATTTCTTGTTGCATCATGGAGTTATTGGTTTCAAGTTTGTCCATTCTCAATTTTCATTTTGTTGTATGGGCAAGGTTTTGTGCCGCTTACGCCAAACTATTAATTCACTTTCTAATTCTTTCTTTTATAACTCTCATTTTCTTTTATTTTTTCCTCTAGCACTCATTTCATTTATTAAAATATTTTGAACTCTTTCATTATTATTTATCTCTTCCAAGAATTCTAGTTGAATTTGTGCCTGACTCATGTTTTCCTATGAGACTTTTTGTTTATAGATGTTTTGGAATTATTCTCTTTTTCTAGGTTTTTCTTAAGCATCCCTATTTTTGGTAATAGCTTGATGGGATTTTTTGTTACTGTTTTTTACTCATAGTTCTACCTTGCAAATTTTGGGCTCAATGTCAGGGCTGGGTTCTGCATACTATTAGAGGGAAGATCTGTGTTGGTTCTGGGGTTCTGGACTGTTTTTAGTGCCTACCACAGTACCTAACAGTGATTACTTAATAAATGCTTGATTAATTGACATTAAGTAATAATGCAGATGGAGTGTTAGAAGTGAACATCTCCTCATAAATGTTTACTTCACAATCTTGTAGTCTCTATCTTTCCAACTTGTATATAAAAATAGCATGAAATATTTTATCAGGTGTTTTACCAAAATCTAGGTATAGAATATTTTTAACATTTCCTGAGTTAGAAATACCATTTTTTTTTTTGCCTTTTTGGAGGGCAGTTGGGGTTAAGTAACTTGCCCAAGGTTACACAGCTAGTTTTTTTGTGTGGGTGTTAAGTGTCTGAGGTCGGAACCAAACAGGTGCTCCTGATTCAGGAGCTGGCGCTTTACTCACTGTGCCACCAACCGCCCCAGAAACACTATTTTTTTAAAAAGTAAATAAAATTAATCTATCATGATCTGTTATCAGTAAAACCTTGCTGAGTGAGTATTATTGCACTCTAGAATTTTACCAAAAATATAAGTAAAAGGACACTGACATATAATTGACAGAGTGTGCCACATGGGAATTAGTTTTTCTAAAAATAGTCATGTTTACCGTGGAGAAAAGTTATAATTTGTTTTTGTTTGTGGGAAGAAGTGGTGAAAAGGTAGAGAATAGAATGTTATCACCGTCTTCAGTATTTGAAAAGATGTCACACAGAAGAAAGACTAGACATCACATGAAGTTGCTTCTCTGCTAGGTCTTCTTGTCACCCCTGCTCTCCTACTAGGCAGACCCAGTCCTCATTAGGAGCTCTTTAATTAACAGCTAGCCCTTATAGGGTGCTGAGAAAATGTTATGCTATTGCAGCGGCGAGCAGTTCCCTCTAATTCATAGAACTACCAAGCTTCTTTAGGCAATGCAGACCAGCTTCGTTGGCCCTTCGCTGAAGAGGATTCTGCTCTGTCTGATCAGCTCTTAGCCAGTCAAGCCTCATCTTACAGTAAAGCAGATGCAAAGCCTATATTTCCCCTCTGTTTCTCTGTCTTAGTACAGAGCAACCAGGAACCTCCTGAAAGGTTTCCCCCTTTTCAGGCTGTGAAGGACACAGGAGGTCAAGAGCCTCGAAGAGCACCATAAATCAGCTAGCGTCCATGAGCTTTCAGACAAACTTCCAAGCCTTTTTTTCAGCCAATCCAAAAAGTAATACTTCTTTTCCTAATAATAGGCTCCCAGCAAAGCAGCTGAAGCCTTCCTATCAGTGTACTCCCCTGTTGGCTTGCCTTTTGTTTTTTGAACACCATACACTGTGCCTCAAATCAGAGCCTCCTGTGGTCAGTGACTTATTTTTACCTTATGAGATAAAACTCACAAAATCCACAAAACAGTTATAATCTTTAAAAATTTAAAAATCCTTAAAACACCATCACATGCAAACGATCAGATGAAACAAAATGCCCTGCAACTATCATTACCTCAGTCATTTCCTTCCAATAAGTCCCATCCTTTCTGTACATTTATCTGAGGGGCAGTTTTCTCTCTCTGCTCATCCCAACAGTCTTCGTTGTCTCTTCTTCACATTTTATCTGAGAGACTGTGTTTCTTCCACAAGCTGATTGCATCCTTTTTTCCTTACACAAAAGTTCTTTTTCTTCTTTCAGCAACCAAACTGTTCACATAAGAAAGGGACACTTTCTTACACTCTGAAGAAACACTGTAAAGAACCATTACTGGATTACAATTCATAATAAGATGTTAGAGTTTGGCCCATAGATAATTCTTGTCTACTAGATCTGATGGTACATCAATGAATGCTATGTTCTATGAATAATGGTCTTCTTCAATATTTTCCTTTTAAAACGGAGGAAAGATATCAGTAATCAGTAGTAGAATAATTGTGTTTTGTTTGTTAGATATTACTTAGAGAAATTCAGTCCTATAATTTATTGAGAAAACTGACCTAGAATTTTAGGATCATAGGACCATAGATTTAAAACTGCAAGGGGTCGAAGTAGTAAGCATCAAAGCTGGAATTAGAACCCAAGTCCTCTAGCTCCAAGTCCACTAGTCTTTCCAATGCAGTATACTGCTTCCCAAGAAAGAGCAAAAACGAAAAGATTACATGGGACCAAGAGCCATTTTATAGTTTTATTTTGTGGGTTTCCCTGAACTAAAATCCATTAGCTACCAGCCACCCTATTGGTGATGAACTTCTCTGTACTTAGACTGGTCCTTGGATAGAAGACAGTATTGCTGGGGTTGTGGTCAAAATCCTTCCAATTTGGTAGAAACCACCAGTGCTTGTTCTCCATTGGCATAACCTTCAAGAATCTAGGGCCACCTCCACACCACAGTGAGGTTTGTAGCAGGATTTTTGTGGTAGGTAGTGGTAGAAAATAGAGAAGAGGGTGCTTAAGAATCACACAATTTTTTAGACCACCTATAAATATTAATTTAACTCTTAGTATCGTAAGTGTTTGATCCTTGTTCAATGACCAGCAAATTGATACACTATATGAAGAGCTGAACTGTGTCAAGACTAGCATACTTGCTATAAATGAAAGACATAAAGATAGAACTGAATGGAAGGATGGTTCAGAAGTTCTAGCAGAAGCAAACGAAAGGGTTGACAGAATTGGTTTAATCCTAGAACCAAAGGCAATAAGAAAATTTTTTGGGGGGGAGTTTGCAGGGCAATTGGGGTAAAGTGGCTTGCACAAGGTCACATGGCTAGTTTTGTGTTAATGTCTGAGGTCGGATTTGAACTCAGGTCTTCCTGACTCTAGGGTCTGTGCTCTATTCACTGCGCCACCTAGCCGTCCCCAACAGCAGGCACTTATTAAAGAATTAATATGCAAGACACGAGTGTCACTGAGGCCATAAAAATACAACAAACTCACATTCCACTATGGGGAGAATAACACATATACATAGATAAATATTTTACACACACACTAAATAAAAAGTAAAGGGGGGAAGAAAGATCTAATAACACAAAAAGCTTCTTGTAGGAGGTAACAATTGACCTATGCTAAGCCTTGAGGGAACTAGGTATTGGTCAGGGGTAAAAGTGAGGAAAGGAGAACATTCTAAGCATGAGGAAAAGATGGTGTCAACTCATAGAGTCAAATGATGAAATAGCATGCAGAGGGAAGAGGAAATCATTTAGTTTGCCTGGAACACAAGAGGGTAGGAGGAAGATGAATGTGAAAGCAGTCTAGAAAGAGAGCCAGAGTAAAGAACTTTAAATGTCAAACAGAAGCAAAAGGGAGTCACTGAGTTTTCTTGAGCAGGAAAGTAATACAGTCAGACCTGTGCTATAGGAACACTGATTTCATAGCTATGTGAAGACATATTGGAGAATAGAAGCAGGAAGCCAGAAGTCAATTGGGAGGCAATTGCAGCAATACAGGTAAAAAGCGATGTGGGTCTGAATTAGGAATCTTTCTAGAGACTGTCTTCATTAATGTCGAGAGTCACAATATGTCCAGGACCTCCAAAAGTTAAATCAGCTGGACAAAGCTCCCACCATGCGTGTCCAAAGTTAAATTAATGTTTCTAGATGATCTAGAAACTTCCAATCCCTAAACTTTAGGTAATGAAACAAAAAAAAATTAGATCCATGTGCCACGGGCTGCTCAGTGTCCAACATTTAAACATGATTCAGAGACGTGAATAAGAAATGACCAGGCCATGTGGAAAGTAGTTCAAGGAAGAACCATGAACTCCCATTTATTGATTGTTAGTACAAGGTTTTTATAGAGCAAGAGACAAAGGAAGGGGACTCAAGTTTTCTAATCATTACCTTAGTCTGTTATATTCCAGAAGTAGCACAAAATAGATAATTTGATAAGAATTTGTTATCTAGGTGACTAAAGTGTTAGGGTAAAACCTTTGATCTAGGCCTCAGGTACAATCACAAACAGATACAATTGAGAGCAAACTTCAATTCAAAGCTGCAATCCTCAAGACATCACGTTTAGAGCTGACCACCCAAAGATACCCGAGTGCTGAATCAAATATTTTAGCTCTTAATAACTAAAATCTTGGGGTAGAGCCTATTGATCTCAGAACTCAAGTTAACACCCTTCTAAGTGTAACCCATAACAAAGAACTCAGGAGCTAACTTCAAAAAGTCACATCTCAAGGAGCTCTTATATTAAAGTCCACTCTTAGGATTTAATATCTGAGTTCTAAACCAGGCCTTTTTGGCTCCCCACATCAGTGTAACTAGAAAGGTATACCCACTAACAGTAGTCTGGTGGTAGTGGTAGTCTTTTTAAAGGTTAAGCAAGCAAATGCTAAAAGTGTAGAATTAGGATCCTGAAAGAGGGGACACAGAGTAAATGTGTATTTTTTTTTTTTGCTAACTTGCTATTTGGTCATTTGTTGGGTTCTGCCTGGTTAAAAATCTAGGATTGGGAGTAAGATTTTTCCCTTGCTTTTTATGTGTATTCAGTAATTTCTGCCCCTGGTTGTTAAGTTTATTTTTTCAATATATTTAATTCAGTCAGCTGACAAGCCTTTATTAAGCCCATACTTTGTGCCAGGTACTGTACAAGGTGCTGAGGATTCAAAAACAAAAATGAAACTCCTTGCCTTCAAGAAACTTACATTCTATGGAGGAAACAACACTTGTAAACATATAAATGCATACAAAATGTGTATGAAGTAAATAAGGAGTGATTTGGAGGAGGGGCAGCTAGACAGCACAGTAAACTCATCTTCCTAAATTCAAATCTGGCCTCAGACACTTACTGGCTGTGTGACCCTGGGCAACTCACTTAACCCTATTTGTTGGAGAAGGAAATGGCAAACCACTCCAGGAAAACCCCAAATGGGGTCACAAAGAGTCAGACATGGCTGAAATGAGTGAAAAAAAAACAAAAAATTTGGAGGAAACCCTTAGCAACTGAGGCAATAACAACAACATGTATATACTCTGAAATTTACAAAACGCTTTGAAATATCTCATTTTATCCTTTACAATGACTCTGTGAGATAGGTGCTATTATCTGTCATCCCCTCTTTACAGATGGAAAAACTGAGACAAAATCGAGACTAAGTGACTTGCCCAGACAACTAGTTGATTTTTTTTTTTTTTTGGTTTTTTGCTTTTTGGAGGGGGGAAGCTAGGGCAATTGGGGTTAAGTGACTTGCCCAAAGTCACATGGCTAGTTTTATGCTAAGTGTCTGAGGTCAGATTTGGACTCAAGGCCTCCTGAGTCCAGGGCCAGTGCTCTATTCACTGCACCACCTAGTTTCCCCCACCTAGTTAATGTTTGGGGCAAAACTTGAATTCAGGTCTTTATGACTCCACATCCAGTGTTTTATCCACTGTGCCAACTGGCTTCATGTACGGGGTAGTTCTGGAGCTTAGCACTTACGGAAGTTAAGGATTCTAAGAGGCAGAAATGATGAGGAAGCTTGCTCCAGATCTAAGGACAGCCTGTGCAAAAGCTGTCGTGAAGAACATTAACAGGACTAGTTTATCTGGCAATTTAAGTTTTTAAACCTGGCAAGATCATAAAACCTACTTTACCTGCTTTGCTCCCAGATGAACCACTACCAGTACTCAATCTAGTATACATAGGGTGTGTCTCTATGTGTAAAAATATCTCTTCCCCCTGTATTATAAAAATACTTAATGGTGTTGCTTTGCTGCATTTGATATTTGGTTTTAAACCTTTGATATGTCAGTTTTGCCTTATTATGTGTACATTAGTAATACTGCACAGACCTAACGAAGTTTGCCATTTTTTTAAAAACCAAGTTCAAGTACATCAATGAATACATGGAGGTGTGTGTAGATGCTGATTTGATTCAGCAAACATTTATTTAGTGCATAGTATATATTCAAAGCACCATGCCTCGGGGCTAGGGATAGAGAGATTAAATAAATACAGATTCTGCCCTCAGGGACTTATATTCTAATATAGAAAGGCAGAGGAGGAAAGCCATATGTACAAATAAATAGAATACATACCTGCATGACGTATGCTAGGAAACTTCTAAGTGAGGCAAGTGTAACTTAGAATATTGTTTTTCTTTCTAGTTTTATCAAATGAGACAATATATCTATGTAAAACACTTCACAAATGTTGAAGTATACTAAATTAACAATGATCATCCAACATTTGTAGAGTCATATGCTTATGTGTTTATTTCTTTTCTAAGTAGATTTAATTGAGGTTTTGTGTTTATATTTTAAAATAAATTACCCTGCATTTTGTATATTTATAAATTCCTTCTATTAATTTTTCATTTTATTTTCTCTGTCTCATACATAAATGAGTAAAATTTGTCAAAGTACGTTCTTATAATCTCCCAGTAATAAGTTTATACCTAATAAAACCCAAGTAACAGAGGAAAAAGGATGCAGTAGCTGCCCTTGTCACTCTTATATCAGCTCAGGGGGGCGCTTCGTCCATGACACATTCAGGGCCTCCTGCATACTCTCGATCCAGTGTTTCTGGAAAATACGGCAACTCAAGAAGACAAGTGCAGGGAGCCCTGGGAGCCTCTTATCACCCTCAACTGATTTGGGATCAGATTTTAGACCAAACCTATTCCAAATATTGCTCTAATGTGGAGAACTGAGAAGGAACTTCAGGACATCACTGTTATGTCCCTGCCCCAGAGGTGTTACTTAGGCTGGGGAATTAGAACTAGACAGTGTGGTCCCCTCTGTCTTCCTGCCACCCTGGCCTTCTCCACTTCTCCTGGAATGCCTGTTATTGCTCAACAGTTTGGATTTTCTGTCATTTGAATGGCAACACTTTTTATCTGCATAAAAGAGCTAGAAGCTCAAAAATTGCTCAAGGTGTACATCCCTGCCCAGGGAATATTTGGCATGACTGGAGTGGAGGGTGCCAAGGTGAGGAGTGATAACTGGTCCAGACTTTTGCACTCTCTTCATCTCAGTACAGGACTACCCTGTCAATGCCAGATCTTCTACAGTTCCAAAAATGAAAATGTACGGAGAGGTTTAGGAACTTGCCTGTGGTCTCACAGTATTTGTCAGTCCTCTTGATTCCCATGCTGGCACTCTGTCGGCTACTCCAGGTCGAGTTCCAGTGAGATAGATTAAAGAGGTAGTTTTGTGTTGGGGAAAATGCATCGGGACTGGAGTCAGAGGACCTACGATTGAATCCAGGCTCTGCTACCAACTTACTCCTTGGGCTCTCCTGGGTGAGTCGTTTCAACTCTCTTGGACTGACTTTCTTGATGGTTTCCCTAAATTTCTTATCCCAAGTCCTTTGGGAGTTTTAATGGGCAGTGTAACATTTGTTATTTGTTGGTCAAGTAGAACATGCTTTTTAAAATTAACAGGGTCTTTTTTTTTTTACTGTTGTTTTCATACTTGGTTATCTCCAGTAACTTGTATTTTTTTTTAATGAACATTTATCTTTTGACCTTGTTTGTAAATTCCCCACATACCCCCAGTATCCATCACCCCTTCCAGAGAACCATTACATATAAAAAAATTTTTTCAAGAGAAAGAGAAAAAATAAGCAAAACCAATAAATACATAGAAAAATAATATGAAAAATATATGGAATATTCCATACCCCATGACTTCTTATGTGACTTCTTTTCAGCAGAAGGTATGTTTCTACTCCCTTTGTTGCTGTTGTTTTGAGGGTTGGGGGTACAGGAGGCCTCACTGCTCACTTTTAAGTGGAGAAACATGTAGGTGGTAATTGACCTCTAATTACAGTCATTTTGGAACTATTAAGTATACAGTTGTGTTATGTACCATAAAAACATAAATGTTATATGCATATAGATACATTTCTGTTTATATTTTTAGTATATGTTTTTCACTTCCATTATCAAAAGCAATAAATACCCCTCCTTTGAGCCTTTATCGATATCTTTTAACTTCTTTAGGCCTCAGTTCCTCATCTGTAAAACAAGGGGAGTCTGGGCTGGACTCTAATGTTTCTATATTGATCTATTTTTATATTATTATTTTATATTTATATAATATTTTATGTATTGTATTTTATTATATATTAATATTATATTTTATATATCATGTATTTATATTATTATTATTTACTCCGTAATTTTGTTTTCATGGTAAATAATCTTTGTCAATGAAGAATTTGAAACTGAAATACTTCAATGGGGTTCTGAAAAGTTTTCCATTTAAAAACAAGGACTCGTTATGGTGTGCTTGAAAAAGCACTAGATTTAGAGTTAGAAGACCTGGGTTAGAGTCTGATCGCTGCTACTTACTATCTAGGTTCATAGTACGACCTTGGACAAATCATTTCGCTTCTCCAGCCCTCAGTTTCCTAATCTGGAAATTGACAGTGCTGTATCTGATGACCTCTGAAGTCTTCCAGCTCTCAATCTCCCAAAAGTTAAGATAATGGTTAGGTCAGACCTAACCTGTTTGATAATAATAATGCTAACTTTTAAAAACATGGTTTTTATACTTAGAATTCATATTCCACAGTTGTCACGTTGGATAAAAGCAAAAAGAGTAAAATAGATCAACAGAGAGACATTAGAGCTTGTCCAGCCCAGACTTCCCTCATTTTACAGATGAGGAACTGAGGCCTAAAGAGGTTAAATGACTGGTCCAAGATGACATAACTGGTATGTGGTAAAGGTGGGATTTAAATCCTTTGGATTCCAGTCCAGTGCCCTTTCTACTGTGCCACACTGACAGGGGCCATGTCCTGATCTGTATCTGGCCACTGGACCCAGATGGCTACAGAGGAGAAAGTGAGACTGATGTCTTTGCACAGCCCTGCCTCACTTAAATCCAATTCATTTGCAAGGCATGACATCATCTTCCTGATGTCATTGTCCTCTTCAAAAATGAAGGACAAACCACAACTGCACTGAAGACATTTTAATGAATAAACTTGATGACAGATTCTTTCCTCATCTTATTTCCCCTTTTTAAATTTTTATTATTTATTTTTAGGGTTCAGTTTTTTTCTTTTTTAATTTTGAATTCCAAATTCACCCATTTGAGAAAGGCAAGCAATATATCAATTATATGTGTAAAATCATGCAAAACATACTTCCATGTTAGCCATGTCATAAAAAAAAAAGGCAATCAATAAATAAAGTGAGAAAATTATACTTCACTCTCTGGAGGTGGATAATGTTTTTTCATTATGAGTGCTTTGTAATGGTCTTGGATCATTGTATTGATCAGAGTGGCCAAGTCTTTCACAATTGATCATCATTACAACATTGCTGTTACTGTGCACAATGATATCCCAGTTCTTCTCACTTCATTTTGCATTAGTTCATATAGTTCTTGCCATGTTTTTTCTGAAACCATTCCCCTTGTCATTTCTTATGGCATAATAGTACTCTATCACGATCATACAGCTTGTTCATCCATTCTCCAGTTGATGAGAATCCCCTTAATTTCTAATTTTTGGCATCACAAAAAGAGTTGCTATAAATAATTTTGTACATTTATGTCCTTTTCCTTTGATCTCTTTGGAGTACAGACCTAGAAATGATATTGCTAGATCAAAGGGTATGTACAGTTTTAAAACCCTTTGGGCATAGTTCCAAATTGTTCTCTAGAATGTTTAGACCAGTTCACATCTTCTCCACCACTAACAACAGTAACAACTAGCATACTTATTTTCCTTCATCCCCTCTAGCATTTGTCATTTTTAGTAATGTGAGGTGGTTCCTCAGAATTGTTTTAATTTGTATTTCTCTAAACTAGTGATTTGGGGCAGTTTTTCATATGATTATAGATAGCTTCATATCCTTTGACCACTTATCAATTAGGAAATGGCTCTTATTTTTATAAATTTGATTCAGTTCTCTATATATTTGAGAAATGAAGCCTTTATTAGAGAAACTTGCCATAAAATTTTTTATATTGCTTCATTGTCTATGGTTACTTTTAACAAAGTATAGTTTCCCTGATTATCTCTGATAATTAGATCATTTTTTGCTTTTGCTTTGTCTGATAACAGTGATTGCTACCCCTGCTTTTTTTACTTCAGTTGAATCATAATAGATTCTACTTCAGGACTTTATTTTAACTCTGTGTATGTGTGTGTGTCTGTTTCATGTGTGTCTTGTAAACAACATATTGTTGGATTCTGATTTCTAATCCAATCTGCTTCCATTTTATGGGTGAACTCTTTCCATTCACATTCACAGTTATGATTACTGTGTATTTCCCTCTTTTCTATTTTCTTCTGTTTATCCTTCTCTCTCTTTTTATCCTGTCCCTCTTCAAAAGTCTGTTTTGCTTTTGGCTGCTGCCTCCCTTAATCCACCCTCCCTTTTATCGTCTGCCAATCAGTGCCATCTGTACCCAGAGCCAGCAGAAGGTTCCCTGTAATCTCTTTATGACTAGTTGTCTGACCCCCTTGCCATCTCTGGGTTGCCAAGGCTGCTGTCATCTTGGCCACCTCCAAAGCCCACCACTGATGTTGCTGCTGCACAGACCCTAGCATCACAGATCTCTCCTGCTGACCTGCTCTAAGTTGTCTTTGGCTGGAAAAAAAACATCTCACTCTGACCTCTTGTTTGCTGTGCCTCTCCAAAATTTGATTTGTGGAGTGATTTTAAAGTTATTTGGGGCAGGATGTTGGGAGAGTTGAGCTGGGTTGCTGCCTGCCCTCCTCCATCTTGATCCTGTTATTTCCCTTTTGAGGTGATAGTTACAGAGTTGCTGCTCTATTTAAAAGAGCTAAAGGTCCATCTAATTTATGAAGTCAAACTTTGTTTAATGTTTTAGAAGAGATTATATTAGAATAGATTCTTGGGTGTTTCCTTAACTATTTTTTAAGCTGTGAGAAGCCAAATTTGTGAATACATTTAGTAAGAATTTTTCTTACACAGGTTGTCCCAAAAGTTAATTAAGTTATTATTAAATTCTGTTAATCTCTACCTGCACTAAGACTTTCAGAACAGCCTATATAATTTATCTGAGAAAATCCAAACAAGATCCCCCAAAAGTCTTTGTCCTCTTTAAATCAGATCCCTAAAGTGCACTGAGTTATGTATAAAGCTCTATGCAAACCTTATCTAAATGGGAATTATTGTAGTTATTAAATTTGCCTCACAAGTTAGGTGTAATCACTGCCCAAATAATCCCTGAAGTGATGGAGAATTTGTGGAGTCCTAGAGGTCTCTAGGGTACATACTAAGACTCTTAATCAAAGAGTAAAGAAACACTTCTGCAAATTGTTGCTTGAAAGCCCCACTTCAGAGTTACACCTATGTTTCAGCTTCATTTTTATAAATTTAAGTGGGGAATTGATGGGAGAGATTACTTTTAAATTATAGTTTTTTAAATGTATGTGATCTCATTTCCTTAGTATGCCCACATGACAATATAATTCATTCTTATCAAATCACAGTAGATTTATGTGTTCAAGGCTTATTCTCCAAATACTGACTCAAAAATCTTAAAGAGGAGACATGATTAAGTCTTTACATATGATGCCTCTGAGGTTCTGATAGCATCAAGTTAATTCGAGCTTGGACATGCCTTTAGATCTACTCTTATGATCTGGGGCTAGTCTTTTTCCTCTTTTTCCAAGTTTTTTCTCTCCACTTTCAAAACAATTTATGTAAGAAGAGGTCACAGCAATAAAAATAAACAGAGGCGTGTGGTGTGAACATTTCAAACATAAAGTAACATTTGCTACTAATATTAAGATACTCTAAATGCTTAAAATAACATACAAGATATTTTCATTTTCTATTTCAAGATAAACCTTTGGCAGCATCGTAGAAAAGATGAGGATTCTCTTTTTTGCTGTTGTTGTTGGCTTACTAAATCCCTCTGACCGAGGATTTAGTGTCTGCTGCTTTGAGGCCTGCTTTTGAATTCCATGCACTGTGAGGGACAAGAATAACAAGCTGTGTAAGGTTGAGTTTTCCATTCCTGGCCCACAGTGTGAATAGCTTATTTTATTAAGCTTTTGCACCAGGGTGTGAACAAGAAACCATAGGAAGGGTGTGTTAGTGATGAGGGAGTTCAAAGACATAACTATATTCTCTTCAGTCTTGTGTCTCACTGCTTTTCAGCATTAGCAGATAATTTTCTTGGCATATTTTCAGAACAACACATTATATGAAATTGGAGAAATATATCTAATGAAAAAACATGTGAATGGCATATCCCTAGAAAATATTGCTATTTAAGTAAAAATAGTGTGATTTAAGCAATTTTTTTTTTAAACTAAACCTGCTTTAACCAGGAACAAGATGCTTAATTTTTAGGTATTTGAAGAGTCTCTCTTTGCAATCCCTGCCAAGGTGTTGTCCATGGATACCTAATATATATTTATTTTTAATATAATATAAATTTATATTTAATAATAATATAAATCTATTTTATAACATTTATGATTTATAATAATAAATATATTTAATAATGTAAATTTATATTTACTCATAGAAGGGACATTTTCACCATTTTTATGAAATCTTTGAAAATAACTTACATTGGGGGCAGCCAGGTGGCTCAGCGAGTGGGAGCACCAGCTCCAGTGTCGGGATGACCTGGATCAAATCCGGGCTCAGATACTCAGCACCATACCCAGAAATAACTGGCCGTGTAACCTTGAGCAAGTTACTTAACCCCAATTGCTTTTAAAAAAAAGAAAAAAAAATAACTTACATTGAAAGTATTCTTGATGCAAATATGACAAAAGAACAGGCAGGCTTTTGCAAATGGTTCTGTATAGCAGATCATATCTTTGTAGTAATATATTTGACTAAAAGATACTGAAAATACAAAATCCTGCTATGTATTATTTATTAATTATCTGTTGATCATTTTTTAAAGTGTTTGACTCAAAGCAAAATGCAACTTTGAAGGCTGTCCTCTACCATAGATCTCTCATATTGTGGGCTAGGCCTAAGCTAGACCAGTCTACTAATTCAAGTTTGAGGGTAAAGATGTATGGAATAAGATGTCTGTGGGTCATAAAATGCAATTATGATCAACTTTACTTAGTAATAAAGGAATCAAATTAGAAGAATCCTGAATCAAAATAAAACACTACCCTCTTTTGACATGAATTCTTACTTAGCTGTGTCTTTTTTATACTACTGTAAGCAAGGCAGTCAAATGGCCTCCTTCCCCTAATATTCAAGAATCATCCCAGTATGTATATATTCCCCCTGATATAAAGTGCTGGACAAGGTTGAAGAGAGTTGAGGGTGTAGGGAAGGCAGTAAGCGTCTCCAGTGATGATCTTAATGCCCCATGTGCCACATACAAATCTCCAGCACAGCCACCAAAAGCAGCAGCATGACAAGCCTGGCCATAGCAGCATAGAACAAGTTCAAACCACACAAATATATTTTTAAATCCTATAAAATTCCTTGATAAAAGTAACTACAAAGATAACTCTTCAATAGAGGTCAACAACTTATTAACATAGAGCAAGGTCTAAATCAAATTTTGTTGTTGTTCAGTCATTTCAGTAGTGTCTGACTCTTCATGACCCCATTTGGGGTTTTATTCACAGAGGAACAGGAGTGGTTTGCCATTTCCTTCTCCTACTCATTTTACAGATGAGGAAACTGAGTAACCAGGGTTAAGTGACTTGCCCAGGGTCACACAGCTAGAAAGTGGCTGAAACTGAATTTGAACTTCCCAAATCCAGATCTGACACTTTATCCACTGTACTATCTACTTGCCTATAAATCATACAGTAAGCATTTATTAAGTACCTTCTGTGTACTAGGTACTACTCTAGGTGCAGGGATTAAAATCCCAAAAAATGGAACTATCCACTCTCGGGGAGTTTGCAGTCAGTCAGGAGATACAATATGAGTTCAGTAATAAAATAATATGTTCTTTCTTTTATTTTTTAAAGCAATTGGGGTTAAGTAGCTTGCTCAAGGTTACACGGCCAGTTATTTCTGGGTGTGGTGCTGAGTATCTGAGCCCGGATTTGATCCAGGTCATCCCGACACTGGAGCCGGTGCTCTTACTCGCTGATTCACCTGGCCGCCCCTAAGCAATTGGGGTTAAGTAACTTGCTCAAGGTTACATGGCCAGGTGTTTCTGGGTGGGGTGCTAAGTGTCGGAGCCCAGGATTCGATCTCCAGGTCTTCTCAACACTGGAGCCGGTGCTCTTACTCGCTGTGCTACCTGGCCGCCCCAAGAATATGTTCTTTCAATCATTAAGTGATACACATGTTTCTACTAGGGCAACTGAGGAAGAGAATATATGTGGGGAGAAAAATTTGTTGTGCTACATTCAAATGGATCTGTGATGTGGGTATTACTTGCAGTGATGCAGAATCAAGTGAAAGTGCTGGGAATACAAATATAAAACACCACACAGTCCCTGCTATCAGGGAGCTTAAACTCTAATTGAGGAGTCAACGAATAAAAGAAAGTTAAACTGCTAGGCATATTGAAAGGCCTGGAAAAGTTCTAAGGGTGTAACACATGTGGGATATTGTGTTTTTAATTCTGAATATGATGTTTAGGACCTACCACAGAGCATCCAAAGGAATGCAACCAGTGTGAGGGGATCTTGTCATGTGAGGATCATTTGATGGAATTAGAGGTATTTATCCTGGAGAAGGAAAGGGAAAACTTATGGGAGAGAGTTGAAGGTTGACATTTAGAAGGATTACATTTGTTCTGCTTGGCCTCATAGGGATAGGGCCTAACTCTTGGAACAGTGGAGGGAAGCTGCAGGGAGACAGCCTTCAGTTTGCTGTGGAGAGAAGCTTCCTAATCATTAAAATTGTTTATCCAAAAATAAAATGGTCTAGCTTCCCTATGAGAAGGTAGTGGAGCTCCACAGGCAATCACCAAGCATTTATTAAGCACCAGTTCAGTGCCAGTATTCTGTTAAGGGTGAGGGCTACAATGCCCAGAGCCAGGAATGGTGTGTCACTGTGGGAGGAATAGCAAGGATCACAGAGTACATGAAGGTGAATAAGGTGAAAGAAGTCAGGTGAGACAGGTTATAAAGAGCTTTGAACACCAACGGATTTTATATTTGATTCTGGAAGTGATAGGGAGTCACAGGAGTAGCTCCTCAAATGGAAACTGATCATTTGTCAAGGATCATAAATTGAGATTTAGAAGGAACCTCAGAAGCCATCTACACCAGACTTGCTTATTTTTTTTTTTAGATGAAAGAAACTGAGTGCCAGCAGGACTTAAATGATTTGCCAAGGTTGTACAAAGTAGTAAGTGAAGAATTGGGGTTTAAACCTAGGTCCTCCGAGATCCCTAGCCAATGTGGTTTCCATTTCATCATGTGGAATGTTGTGGAAGAGTTTGTCTTAAAAGATAGGGTGTGTTAGATGCCTTCTGAGTTCCCTTCTGATTCTAAATTCTATGAAAATTAGGTAAGAAACAAACCTGTATCTGTAGAAGAAACTTCATCTACAATGAAGAAAACTTTACCAAAAGTTTTGATAGTGTAGATGTTTTGACTATTTCTGCCAAAGATGGTAGTTCACAGTGTGAGAGGGACAAATAGATACTTACAGATAATAAATGGGCAGCCAGGTGGCACAGTGGATAGAATGCTGGGCCTGAAATCAGGAAGACTCATTTTCTTGAGTTCAAATCTGGCCTCAGAAACTGGTTATGTGACCTCAAGTGAATGTCTTAACCTTTTTTGCCTCAGATTCCTCATCTGTAAAATGAGTTAAAGAAGGAACTGGCAAACCACTCCTGTATCTTTGCCAAGAAAACCTCAAATGGGATCACAAAGAGTTGGACACAACTGAAACAACAAGAAAAATCGGGAGGAGGGGGGGGTAAGCATTTATAGAATGCCTAGTATATGCCAGGCTCTATACTAAGTGCTTTACAAATATTATCAAATTTGATCCTCACAACTCTATAAGACTGGTGCTATCATTATCCCCATTTAACATTTGAGGAAACTGAGATAAATAGAGGTTAAAATATGACTTGCCCAGGGTCACAGAGTGAGTGTCTGAGGTGAGATTTTGAATTCAGGTCTTCCTGACTCCAAGCCCAAGGCTCTATCCACAATGCCACTTAACTACCAAATAAATCACCTAGTGAATTCAGTATAAAAGCAGTTTGTCTAAGTCCCCTTTCCACTGCTAACCATTATGTAAATAAATACATTATATGTGTATATATATAACCATTATATAAATAAACTACTACTGCTTGGATATCATTTCTGGAGTTGAATGAGCAAAAAGATTCTGTAGGTACTGTTTTGTACCTATAACCAGATAAATAGCTAGATGGATGGATGGGTAGGTGGGTAGGTAGACAGATGGACAGACAGACAGATAGGAAGGTTGGTAGATGGATAGATGGATGGATGGATCAATCGATCGATCAATCTCTGTGTGTGTATGTATATGTGTGTTGTGGCTACAGGTAAAGGACCAGCAGATACAATAAGCAGATTGTGACATTGTGCCTATGTTTATATGTCTAATGATTTAATGCCATTTACCTTGATCATAGACCCTAGTTCTAGATTGTATTCTTTAATTGTGGCATCTACAGTTGATATATTAGGTTAGTTTTGCTAAACTGCTGTTTTTTTCCTCTTCTTTGTTTCTTTTTCTTTTCTCTTTTTATTCTTTGTTACCAGGACTAGCTCTCTGGGTAGGAAGGGGAAAGAAATATATTCCAAAATAAATGTGATGACTCAAATAACCTACCCCTTCATGGAGGTGGGAGCTATACAGATTACACATTGCACATGTTTTTAGATTTTTTCAATATATTGATAAACTGTACTGATTTTTCTCCATTTTCTTTTTGTTTCTGTCTTTAAAAAATACTTTTTGTTATATAGGATGGTTCTCTGGGAAGAGGAGGGGGAAGGATACTGAGTACCTATGAAGATATCAATAAAAAGTTATTTTTTTAAAGTAGAAAAAAAACAAGGCATCAATTTTTAAAATTTTTGAAAATCACAGGACTTGAAAAAAATTTAATGTTTGGTATGAAATTCAGACAATTGTGAAAATGCAAAGACATTTTTTTGATGGAGGTGTAAGATCTTGGACAACATTAAGAATTAAAGTATGAACTACAAAATAATATTTTAAATATGTTATATTTTTATGACTTTGCTGTTCTTTCCTGATCCAGACATAGTTGAAAGAAAACCCTCCAAATGGTCTAAGAAATGTTCCTTACTTTGTATAGCATATACATTCTGAATATAACATACATTTGCTATATTTAGCATACTTCAAAGATCCCACACATCAAATGGTCTCAGAACTATGTATAGTATATTCATTCTGCACATAACATACATACATATGCTTTATCTAACATACATCAAGGATCTGTGATTTTGGTACCAATGCATATAAGAACCCTTCTATAACTTAGCAGATACATTTTTGATACATATTAGGAAGTTGACATTTCAGGGAGGTTACATGACTTACCCTTTGTTATACACATATGTCAGAAGTAAGATTTGAACCCATATCCATCTGACTATCTAGCTCTTTTCCTATTATACCATATCCCCCAATAGCTAACATGCCTCCTTTCATTGGTCATAAATGTAGAACTAAAAGAGACCTCAGAGGCCATGGAGCCCACGCTTCCTCATTTTCCAGATGAGGAAACCTGAAGCAAACACAGACATCTTAAGGACTTGCCTCGGGGTCACACAGCTAATAAGTGTCAGAGGCAGATTTTGAACCTAAACCTTTCTGACTCCAAATCCAGTGCCGTATCCTCTATGCCATACTTAAAAGTTAAATTACTACTTTACTAAAAATTTCCTGCAATTTTAATGACTGTGACTTTTAGTCAGTATGTGAAATGGCTTCAAACTTTTTCTTATACTTTAATTTTTTTGTAACATCAGTATAACCAGTATCATGAAGGGCATGTCATGAGGATCAGTTGAAGAAACTGGGCATTTTAGCTTGGAAAAAAGAACACCCAGGAATATTGATAGCTGCCTTCAAAGCAGTTGAAGACCTATCCTGTGTAGGAGCTATTAGACTTGTTCTGTGGGACCCCAGAGGTGCCAGGAACAATGAGTGGTAAATTTAGGCTTAATGTCAGGGGGCAAAAACTTGCTAGCAATTAGAATTATCTGAAAGTGGAATGAGCCACCTCAAGATTGGACTCCTCATCCTTGATCATTTTCTTTTCTTTTTTTGGAGGGGAGAAAGCAGAGCAATTGGTGTTAAGTGACTAGCCCACATGGCTAATAAGTGTTAAGTGTCTGAGACTGGATTTGAACTCAGGGCCTCCTGACTCCAGGGCCAGTGCTCTACTCACTGTGCCACCTAGCCACCCCTCCTTGACCATTTTCAAGAAGAATCTGGACAAGCATTTCTTGGCTTTGTAATAGAGAGTTCCTTTGGTGTCTGGATTGGACTAGATGACCACTGAGGTCCCTTCCAATTCTCAGGTTCTGGAATCAGTTCACAAGCATGGAGCTAGAAGCTTTTGAGCACATCTAGCAATCATTGAGGCTGCATGTTCAATGTGATTGCAATGAATGGGTAAAGTGCTGGCTCTAAAATCAAGGATGGATCTATATCTAGACTTAACACTTACTACCCTTTATTTTTCCCCTTAGGTTTCCCTTTCTTCCTCTTTGATTGTTCTTTTAGCACTCCTTTATTGCTTTCTTTTTTAAAAAAAATTTGTTTTATTTTTAATTTGTGGAATAAAACAAGCATTTCATAGTATAATAAAAAAAAAAGATGATTGTACATGAAACTGCAAATTACTATGCACAACTTGCTATTCTTTTTAAATACATAATAAAGTTATCATGTAAAGTTCTTTTTTTTCCTTTTTTTCTTCCTTACCCACCTCCTGCCCTAGAGGTGGCTACCATTAGACACAAATTGGGATAGATAGATAGATAGATAGATAGATAGATAGATAGATAGATAGATAGATAGATAGATAGATAGATAGATAGATAGATAGATA